>NC_136069.1:209242814-209304163 GCF_964261635.1 Lissotriton helveticus
TTATTTACAACATTTTGGTGACTTGTGCCTGCTGATTCCTAAGTTCTGCTGTCCTACAAGGGTGTTTGAAGCAGTTTACAGCGGCAGCAGCGTTTACGGCAGTTGGACCTGGCAAGAACGAACCCAGTGATGTCCCTCTAACTTCTAAAGTGAAGATTGGACATCGGTAACTGACTCGGCTAAATCCGAAACTTGCTTGGGCAGTTGGTTGACTGGTCAGCAGGCCCTGGGTCCTTTACTGCTGTGCTCTTAAATAAATCTCCTTATTTATTCCAACTGTCTGGAGGAGCTTATTTACAACACTATTGCTGCCTCCCGCAGGATCCTCTACAGTGCACGAGCTCACCGACCACTACCTCTCGACCATGACATCAATAATAGATGAGGTAGCACCTCTTCAACTAAAAGAATATCTCTGAAAGACTCTAAACCATGGTATAACGGTTCACTCAACAATGATAGGCGTTCTCTCAGAACTGCAGAACAGATCTGGAGGTCAATACCATCTACCAACCCCCTTATGACTCTCAGGACAAAGAGAAATGCATATTTCCGCAAGATCAAACGCTCCAAAGCCGATTATTTCCGCCTCCAACTTGACCAGGCACAAAACCGTCCCAAAAAACTCTTTGATCTGATCAAAACCCAATCTAAGGGGGCACCTCATCGTCCACACGATACGGAATGCTCGCAGCCAAACTGTGAAGAATTCTCCACCTTCTTCCAACTGAAAACTGACACCATCAAGAAAGACCTCCTAAAAGATCTAACCTTATACGAGAGACCGAATACACTAACCTTTCCTGCTCCCAGTTCCACGCCATGCCAACCCCTATCGAAGTCCAACCCTAAAAATAATGCAAGCTGGTCATCATTTTCCTCCTACTCCGAAGTTGCCCTAGGCAAAATTCTCATTGCATTGAATCCAGCTAACCATTCCGCTGACCCGCTTCCGGCAAACGCAGTCAAAGATTTTATTCCAATGCTTCTACCTCTCTGGTCTAAGATCATAAACAGCTCCCTTCAACAACGATGCATCCCAGACACCCTTAAAGTAGGTCAGGTTTCACCCATTCTAAAGAAGCCCACGGCAGACCCGAAAGATTTAAACAACTATCGCCCAATCTCCAATATCCCCACCCTAGCCAAGCTCCTGGAAAAATGTGTACATCTACAGCTAACGAAACATATTGATCATTTTGACCTACTCAACAAACACCAATCTGGTTTCCGTGCTGGTCACAGCACAGAATCTGCCATGGCACATATCATTGATGATGCATTGCAAATACTCGACCAAATGGATCCGGTTTACTCATCCTACTTGATCTATCCTCAGCCTTTGATACGGTTAAACACGAGAACCTGTTAGACCTCATGAAACACAGAATGGGCCTATCTGGGGCAGTACTAAGCTGGTTCAATTCATTTCTCCAAAATCGGACACAACAATTTAAAATCAAGAACACACTGTCCAAGCCCGTCCCAGTGACCCTGGGGGTACCACAATGATCAGCGCTATCTCCAACATTGTTTAATCTCTTCCTGGAACCTCTAACTGAAATTCTACAAACCTCTAACGTGCAATACCACATGTATGCAGATGATACACAGCTATACCTCAAGATACATTCCTTGGAGGACATCAAACAACTTAACACAGCTCTTAGGAATACCCAAATTCGGCTGGCAGAAAATCATCTTAAATTGAACGCCCTAAAGACTGAATTTCTTCTAATAGCCCCGCCGGATCAAATCCCGAAAATGCAAGATTTGATCAAACATCTCACGGCGTTCAACGTACATCCTACCATTGTGGATTCAGCGAAGTCACTTGGAATAACTTTAGACAGCAACTTCAACATGCAAAAAGGTATCAGAATTGCCACAAAGGGAGCCAACCTTCAGATAAACACATTGAGGAAACTAAAACCCTTCCTTCCACACAATGACTTTAAGCAGGCGGTACAAGCTCTGGTTATACCCAGAGTGGAATACGGTTGTGTCAACCTTTGTGGCCTACCCAAAGCATCAACTGCACCTCATAGAGCTTCAATTAATCCTGCAGCAATACTCATAACTGGATCTAAACGTAGCTCCCACATCTCCCCGGATCTTCAATCCCTGAACTGGTTACCCCTAGATGCGAGAATTCAGCTGAAAATCGCGTGCATGACACACAGAGCCTTACACCAAAAGACTCCCAGCTACCTGGCACAGAAACTAAAGATTTATGGTTGGACCAGATCCTCAAGAAATGCGGAAAAATTACTACTGAAACCACAAAAATTTCTTAAGAAAAAACCTATAACAGATCCTTCTCGGGGATGGCACCCAGAATTTGGAATGCCATACCCCCAGAAATAAGACTCAACCCGTCCATTACTGCTTTTAAAAAGGAAGTTAAATCCATCCTAATGGCTAAATACACATGATTATGGTCTGCTGAAAGGCAGCTATGCTCTCAACCACAAGACACTTATTGATGCTAAATATAACTATAGTGCTTTCGTTATTATACTCTCTGTACTTCTGTGTGGATCTATTTTATTGCTTGTATATGTTACATTTACTGTTTGTATAGCGCTCTGGTATCCGCTGGGATCTTGTTCGCGCTTTATAAAACGCAAAAATAATAACCACAAAGTACGTTAAAAAAAGAACACAGGTCAGTGACCGCATGCTTTGATTTAAGCAAAAACATTTCAGAAAAGAACAGTTTAAAAATAAACAGAAAACAAAGGGTAGTCTTGTTGATTACAGGTCTAGATCGATTTCTCTGCTAAGAATCTGAAATCAGATTCTCAGTATAAATCACCATGAATAACTCAGCTACATGTATGGAGTAGCATTTGGGAAAGGAAGAAGTAATCCAGAGAGCAATGATGGTCCCTCGATCCTACCCATCAAGGACACGCTCTCTGTATGTATTTTATTTATATGGATTTTTTGTGGAGCTCCCATTTATTCTCTTGATCATTACAACACAGTAATGACTGAAGATTGGATCTATGCTCACAAAACAAGATACCGTTCCAGTACACAGAGAGGTTTCCCAGCAACAGTCTACATGGGAACACCTGCAGACTCACCAAAAATGCAGGGTGGACCTGCTCTACTTACCTAGGAGATGAAACGTTCCTTGAAGTGATCTGTAATCTAAACGGATTTGAAAAGTAGGGTTTGTGTGGGATTTCAAGTTAAGACAGAGTTCTAAAGCTGGGAGCAGAGGTTTCTTGAATTATTAGCATATCATATGTGTCCAGAGATTAGAGTCTGGCAATCTAAAGAAGCGAATGTATTAGGAATATTTATGTAGCTTCAGAGAGAATTTCTCCATTTTTTGGAATTTAAATTCCCAAATAATCATGAACATTTTACAAGGGTAAAGTCATCTAGACTGGGGGTCCTGGGGAACGCTCAAACTATGCTTTATGGTGAGACTTCAAAATGGGACAGTATAAAATGTTTAGATTTTCTAGTAGAAGGAAATATAAATGCAATGGTCAATACAGCAACAAAAGCATGGCTGCCTAGATAAAGATCAGCAGAGTAGGAAAGTATCTGAAGTGAGAACAGCCAGAGGAAGAATTTGTATGAAACTTTTACAGCAGGACTGGTATATGCTTTTGCAGGCAATGATTATGCATAAGCTTTCACCATTTTAGTCTCTAGCAACCTTATAAAACTTATAGAATCACAACCCCCAAAAGGAGAAAAGGAAAACATTTAAGCATATTCTTCACCTCTATGTCCTAAACAGATTTGAAAGTTTCCTTTACAATTGCTAGAATTTTTTTAATGCGCTCTACTGAAAGGTTATTACGGGGGACCACAACAGTGGGTGTCAATAGTCTGGAATAACATATGTGAAAAATGAGAAATACATTTTCACATTTCTAAAACACTATAAGTGGTTGTACGCCGGTGGCTCATTTACCATTCTTGCTTTAGTCACATCTACAATCAATATAGCTGCATGCCAAGTGTGAATGGACCTAAGCAGGTAGGTATAAGATTAGGGACAATAGGTCAAATCTTTATTTCACTAAAACCTCACAAATTTACTAGATTACTTTCAATCAGGCTCAATAAGTCTTTAGATTCCACGTACAAGTACTGTATGAAAAATGAAATGTGTGTTAATAGCTTTACACCAGAAATCATGGCTTTTCGACAAACCAAGGTTGCAGAAGTTGGTTACAGGTAAGCAAAAGTTCGTTGTTGTCTGTGATTGAAAGTAATACGATATTTTACTTTGTAAAGAGCTGGTGAACAGCTTTGGTGTTGGCCAGACTCCCCTGGCCAGAAAACCTAACAAATTAACTGCTCTTACCCACTAACAAAATACACATATCAGTTACAAAGGGCACCACAATATGGTTCATTAAGGCTAACAGGTACTTTGATATATTTCAAGTTATTTATTTTTTATTTTTTTATTTTGAGAAGAGGTCTCTGGCCCTGTGAGTTACCAGGCTCCCAACATAACATGCTTTAGTATGAACAGTAGGGACACTAGTGGTGGGGTCGGGTGATCAAGGACAGCAGGATCATGGGTCTCAAGTGGTTAAAGGAAAACACTATCTGATCAGCGGTAAGACTGCACATATTTTCGCCAGCTTGAGCAGCACCCTGTTGTTGAGGAAGCAGAAGCTAGAGATTATTTAAAAGTATTTATCTCTCTGGGGATGGATGCTTTCTTGCTGTTCCCAGACAAATTGCTTATACATCATAACTGAATCGCGTAACTTTTTCTTCACCTTGAGGCTACCTGTAAGTTCCTTAAACAAAGGGGAGAGGGGTTGGCCTAACGGCTAAGGCGCTCGACCTCGGACCTGGGGATCTGGGTTCGAGTCTCGGTAACGACGCCAAAAACCCCCCTGTGATTCTGGGCAAATCACTTAATCTCCCCGTGCCTAAAAAAAAAAAATGAAAGTGTGTCCTCATCTAACGTAACTGGTGCTATGTAAAGCGCTCTGATAACTGATTCGGTTCGGTTCTAGTTCGCGCTATATAAAACTCTGCAAAAAAAAATAAAAGGGAGCACAGTGATCAAATAACTATTGCTATGAACTTGAAATGTTCGCGTATAGTTAGCTGGAATGTGTGCGGGGCGCGATCCTTCAGCTTGCCAAGAGGGCCGGGGCTGACCTGCTTCTGCTCCAAGAGACACACTTGCTAGGTATGAAAGCTTTATGTCTGCAGCTATTTGGGTTTAACCAAGTATTTCACTCGGGGTCACTCGGGGGGAGGGGGGGAGGGGGTTGCGATCTTGTTCCCCGCAGGGTCCCCTAAGTACACGAGAAACTCTGGTCGGATACACAGGACAGGTACATTATAATAAAAGGTAGGGTTGGGGGGGGGAACATGTTGATGCTAGGCAGCGTTTATGCTCCACCGCCGCTACAGTGGTCCCTGGTGGAACGGCTCTTATCCCTCTGGGGAGACATGCCGGATACCCTCTCAGTGGTGGGAGGGGATTGGAATGATGTGATGGAGCTTGGATGTGACAGATGGAGGAGCGGGGTGACAGGCGAGGCAGGTGGCCCTTCCACTAAACTCCACTCCCTAGCTACAGGACTTGACTGGATAGATGTATGGAGACACATGCATGGCCCTCGCCGGGAGTACACCTTCTTCTCTACAGTACACAACTCGTTTTCCAGGCTGGACTACAGCTTTGTTTCCAGGGGGCTTACACATAGGATATTAATCGGCCACCATCCTGCCCAGAGCCTTGTCAGATCATTCGCCAGTAGCCCTTACATTCCGGATAGGCCCGGGCAGGCAGCCAGTTAGGTGGCGAATGTCGGGATGGCAATTGCAGAAGGAAGAGTACAGGGAGCACCTGACCAAAGAAATAGATAACTACCTAGTAACTAATGTAGGGTCAGTAGAATCCCCGGCGACCCTCTGGGAGGCATTAAAACCCACGCTGCGAGGCGTAGACATCTCTTGGTGCGTGGCGGCGCGAAGGGAGCGGCAACACGACTTGGTGCGTCGGGAGGCAGACATGGTGGTTCTGGAGCATATGAGTCGGGAATGGGATGGTGGCTCTGTTACACGACAGCTGGTGCTGGCTCAGCAGCAATACACTGCGATACTGATGGACGAAGCACGGAAGGCTTGGCTAGCCACACGTAGTCGGGTGTATCAGTGGGGGGATAAATCAAGCAAGATGCTCCATCGCCTGTGCCAAGGTACCCTGCATGCCCAGCCGTTGCACTGAATACAGGACCCGGAGTGGGCGCTTATCTTGGAGCCTCCGGCAATCGCGGAGAGCTTAGCGGCATATTAAGAGGATTTGTATGCGCCCAAGGAATGCCTCGTGGAGGAAACTATTCAACGAATTATCGATGACCTCCCCCCTCGGACCGTTTCGGATGACGTGCAGGAGCAGCTAGACAGACCCCTGACAGATGATTAACTGGGCACGGCCCTGGGAGAGCTGAATCCCGGGAAGGCTCCGGGCCCGAATTGCTTTCCTAGTGAATTTTTCAGGCGGTTTTTCGTGCAGCTGGGCCCACTTTTTCGACCCGTGGTGGAGGAGGCGCGTGAGAGTGGCTTGCTTCCTCCGGATTGGAGGCACGCGGAGCTGGTAGTGTTCCTTAAGCCGGGCAGACCCCAGAGAGCCATGCGTCCTATCGCCCTATATCTTTGCTCGACATTGAAGCCAAGGTTCTGGCTAAGGCCTTGGCTAACAGGCTTAAGTCGCACATCACAGACTTAGTTCATCCAGACCAGGCCGGGTTCATTCCCCGGAGGGCGAACCGCCATAATATTAGACACGCGCATGTCGCGATATTGGCCTGGGAGCAGCTGGGGGAGCCGGCAGCTTTATTATTAGCAGATATGGATAGGGCCTTTGATTCCCTGAGCTGGGTGTACTTGTTTGCCCTGCTGCCGTGTCTTAATCTGGGCCGCGTTTTCTGGCCTATCTGCAGCTGTTATATACAGAGCTTCTGGCATCAGTGCGAGTGGGGGGGGGGGGGGGGGGGGGGGAATTTCTCACTCCTTTCGGGTCAGGCGGGGCACGCGGCAGGGTTGCCCCCTTTCCCCCTACCTTTTCGTGCTCGCCATGGAGACATTGGCGGCATGGGTGTGCACCTATGCTCAACTTAAGGGTTTCAGGTGGGCGCCGGGTCTCACCGATAAAATAGCACTTTATGCGGACGATGTTCTGTTCTTTCTTACTGATTTAGATAGGTCAGGCCGCGTCTGCTTCGTATCCTGCAGCTTTTTGGTGAAACCTCCGGGTTCTATATGAACCTGGGCAAATCTACCCTGTGGGTCCTGGGCGGGGGATGCCGGGTGGGAGACTGGGCCTCGGCCCTCCAACTGGCGTTGGGCGGGATGAAATATCTAGGGGTACACCTGTCGGATACAGCAGTAGTTTCTCGAGATCGTAACCTGGCCCCACTATGGGATTGTACACGCGAGGATTTGAAGGTATGGTCCCGAATGCCCCTGACTATTTATGGCAGGTCGGCTATTTTCAAAATTGTGGTGCTTCCCCGCCTACTGTATCAATTACAAACCCATCCCTACCAGATTTCGTCCTGCTGGTTCCAGCAGGTCAACTCGGCGCTAGGTGGGTTTCTGTGGAAGAGAGGGGGGGGGAGGGGAGGGCGATACGCGTGGCCTTACGCACATGCTTCCTTTCCTCATACACTGGGAGGGCTGGCTACGTCGGATGTTCTCTCCAACTATCAGGCGGCGCACTTACTTGTTCTTAATGAGTGGTGGTACAGAGACAGAGGGGACCCTGCCTATGTGGTTAAGCAACACCTGATGGGTTCTAGGTCCCTGCACACGCTGCTGTACTCTGCGTCGCTACGAAGGTGCCTTCCCTCTGCCACACAGGTGGTGTTTCATGTCTGGAAGCGGGCGCAGAGTAGGATGGGGTGGTGGAATGTACTGACTCGAGAGACTCCACTTTGGGGGAATGAACGGCTGCACCGCCTGGGTGCGTTGCAGGGCTTCCGGGGCTGGGGCTTTATAGGAATCTCGTTCCTAGGGGACGTAATGACGGACCTGACACTTAAATCCTTCCAAAACCTGCAGGACGAATATGGATGCCACGGTCCCAGTTCTTTAAATACCTGCAGTTTAGGCATGCACTGATACCTCACCTGGCAGACCTAGAGTCCCTTCCTGACTTTAGCCCAATAGAGGCTACAATGTTTATGAGGGAACTACCTGATCGCAAAATTTCTCGCATCTACCAGACGCTAGTTCACCACCGCTCTACTGACTTACAGAGGCTCAGGACTGCATGGGAGGGGGATGTGGGCGACCTGGAGGAAGAGGACTGGGTGGAGGCACTGGCGAGTCCGCGGGGGGCGGCCATTTCTACCCGCCTAGTACAGTTCAAATACTTGCATCGTACATACTTCACCAGAGTGTGTCTGTGGAGGGGCGGGAATGATTGGCTCCCGTGAATGTCTCCGTTGTGGGACGGATGAGGGTACACTTCTGCATACGGTCTGGGGGTGCTCGGCGCTACTTAGATTTTGGAGGGGGGTGTTCTCCTGCTTGTCGGAGGTGTTGGCATGGGAGCTTCCGCGCACACCGCGATTGGCTTTGCTACATGTGATGGAGGGTATTGGGAGCGATAGATATAAGCAACATCAATTGCTGCTGGGTCTCACGCTGGCAAAGAGGTACATAGCCAGGGCATGGAAGGCGCCTCGAGCTCCACCATTGACTGCATGGAAGAATGGAATGGACTTCTGTATGGGACTAGAGCTGCCGATTTTTATAGCTAGGTGATGGTGATGCCCCCGTAAACACTAAGATTTGGAAAAGATGGGCGGATTACCGCGGGCTGGACCTGGACCCGCCGCCGGAGAGGGTCGCTCCCTTGCCAGTTGGATAGGTGGGTGGAATGTGGATTTGGCAGGGTGTTGGATGGACTCAGTGTGCTATTTCTGAACTGTTAATTATTGCTTGTGGCAGCATAAACGCAATCGGGAGGAGGGGGTTGTTTGTTTAAAAGTCGATGGCATTATTGTTAATTCATTGATGTGTGCAGTAGACTCCGGACTGAGGAGCTATGCAGTATATGTGACCTACGACCAATAAAATCTGTTTAAAAAAACAAAACAAAAAAGAAGCTGGAATGTTCCCTTTCTTCCTCCCCCACCAGTTTCAGATGTGATCCTGCAAGTGTGACCTATCTAGATGAGATCCCTACAGCAAAGCGAGAAATCTCATACATACGGTTCAACACTGTGGCGCCGATAAATACATGCCGGTCAAACCTCACTGATCAACTTTTCCAATTCCACAGATTATAAAACCGCCGCCGTAAAACCGCTTAAAAAAATAAACTTTCAGATCCCACAATCCTTTCTAATCTCAGGCCTATATCACTGCTGCCATGTCTGAGTAAATTGGCAGAGAAACTTGTCAACCACCAACTTAATGACTTCATGCAGGAAACCAACATATTACATCCTAAGCAATCTGGCTTTCGACCGGGTCATTCAACAGAATCAGTACTATTGCACACCACTGAATCCCTAAAACTTGCAATGGATCAGGGAAAGGACGCAGTACTGGTTCTGTTAGACTTGTCAGCGGTGTTTGACACATCTATCATGACATCCTGAGAGACAGACTTGCATGCAGTGGAATGACGAACAATGCACTGGCCTGGTTTACTTCCTTTTCAGAAAACAGATTGTAACACTGGGAGGCTATAGATCACAAGAAAGAGGGCTGGCATCTGGGGTCCCTCAAGGCTGGGCCCTGAGCCAAACACCTTTAATCTTTACATGGCACAACTGCTGTTTTTTGATGGACACGCACGATGTTGAGTGCACAGCTTACGCTGATGACACTCAACTGATCCTTACCCTGGATAAAAATTCAACAGTGGCTGAAGAAAAATGTCATCACTGTCTAACTGCAGTGATGGAATGGATGAAGTTTAACCATTTGAAAAGTAATAGTTCCAAAACAGAGATTATGCTGTTTGACAAGACAAATGTTTTCAGACCGGGTCAATGGTGGCTGTCAAATTCAGCCCCACCCCCGACTAGAGTGGAGACTGTAAAGAATCTGGGAATAAAATTTGATCATACATTATCCTTCCACAAGCAAGCTCTTGCTGTGGCAGGTACCTGTTTTCAAGTAATACAAATTCTCAGAATTTTTTTTGATCTACTCCCATTGTCGGCCAAAAAGACAGTAGTAGCAGCCTTAGTTCTATCTCGTCTGGACTACTGTAAAAGTCTCTATGCAGGAACAAACAAAAAAGACCTACAGAGACTACAGGTGGTTCAGAACGCTGCAGCAAGGCTGGTACTCAATTTGCCTAGAGATTACTCCTCTGCAACAGCACTAAAAACTCTCCATTGGCTGTCCGTCCAAAAGCGGATTCTTTTCAAGGTTCTTACCATCCTTTATAAAAACAACTAACACTGGACCAGAATACCTCAATGTCAGAACGAAGCCATACATCACTCAACGTACTTTACGCACATCTTCAGAGAACCTATTAACAACACCCAAATTTAAACTTAAAACCAGGGGCGGAAAGAACCTGGCGGCCATGGGGACCAAAGCATGGAACTCCTTGCCAACTCAACTCGGACACACACAAAACGAACTTGAATTCAGGAAGTCCTTAAAAACTTGGATTTTGGTATCCCAGATAATACGGCCTGGTCTTTTCTTTAACTTCAATCTCTGAGACTATGCCATTTTTTTGGTTTTTTCTGGGAGGTGCCTTGGGCCTCCCTGAGGGATGTCTGACATGTAAGAAAAAGGAAGGCTAGGGACCGGCCAGTGTGTGCACTGGCCTAGTCGACATGGCAGTTACAAACTGCGTGCAGATTCTGCAATGCCAGGTCTGAGTTACCATTTTCAGGGCTACTCACAGGGATGGCACAACCAGTGCTGCAGGCCTGCAGGTAGCATTTGATTCACCGGCCCTGGCACACGCAGTGCACTTTACCAGGGGCTAACAGGTAAATAAAACATCCAATCATGGAAACACCAATCCATAACACAATTGACAGAGAGCACCTGCACTTTACCACTGATCAGCAGTGCAATGAATGCGCAGAAACATTACGCCAGCAAAAACAGGTGAAAACCGGGAGGTCAGAAAGCAAAAACTCAGGGGAAACACGCCAAAAGACGCAAAGTCTAACAGACAATGTCTTTTTAGTATGGAAAGGTGACAGGACTACAGCGCAGGCCTTAGTCACTTGGCTGAATGACCAAGATCGGAACCTGAAGTTTACTCATACCTTGAGCAAGAACACACTAAAGTTCCTTAATGTAACAATTTTTCATGTAGGGGGCAAACTCCAGACTGACAATTCCGTAAGCCCACAGCAAAAAAATAAGCTTTAGAGGTTTGACAGTTTTCATCTTCGCCCCGAAGGGAAAACATTCCCTAGACAGTTCCTTCTCCTTCAAAGGAACTGTAGCCGTAGTAGGGACTTTAGACAAACCGAGCACTTAACTACCCAGAACACATAATCCAAAAAAATAAGAAGAGGGGAAGGAAGCAGAATTGTAACGCATTACTAGAAATCCCAAAGCGACAAAAAAACAGAAAACCCTTAATTTGTGTAACCCACAACATGGCATTTGACCACTTTAAGAAAATCATTCAATGCAATTGGCAGATACTGAATAGGGGTACAAGACAATGGGATTACCCCTTTTTTCTCTCACAAAAGTGCAAAAACATTTCGCAACACTCTGGTACACACAAGACCCAGACAGAACCATAAACCAATAAATACCATACAGACAGCACTGGGCCTACCACAAGTCTCAGGTCATTACCTATGTGGTCAATGTAGCGCATGTCAACTCACTACACCTGCTAAAGACATTGGTGTAGACTTCCGCACCCCATGGAGGCTTAGAGAACATCCCCTTCCACCTTTACGCGGATGACACACAAGTCTATTTGGAAACCACTTCGATCGCAGACATTCACAGACTAAATGCTACACCCATGGAGGTCCAACATTGGCTCGCAGCCAACCACCTCAAACTGAATGAAGAAAAAACGGAAGTACTCCTAATCTCGAACAAAGATGAAAACCCACAAATAGTGGAATGGCTCAAAGCCTTAAATGCCCTCAATGTCTCTCTAACGCCAACGGACTCCGCAAAATCCCTAGAAATCACTCTCGACCGCAAACTGGACATGAATAAACACATCTCTAAAACTGCCAAAAGCGCGTTCCTGAACCTGAAACTTCTATACAAAATTAAACCCTTCGTCCCCCCCAAAGACCTGAAACATGCCACGCAGGCACTTGTGCTCTCCAGAATTGACTATGGCATCACAGTGCTGACTGGAACAGCCAAGTCGCACCTGGGACCTCTCACCTCCACCCTCAACGCAGCAGGAAGAATGGTCACAGGAACAAAGAAATTTGACCACATCTCTCCGGCACTCAAAGAACTGAAATGGCTCCCGATTGACCAACGAGCCAACTTCCGCACAGATTGCCTCAAACATAAAGCCCTGCATACAGGCAAACCAGAATATCTGGGCTCCAAACTCAAAAGGGCGGGTCAGTCCAGGAACCTCAGAAGCTCCAACACACTACTACTCATCCCTCTGAAATCACAGAAACGCAAAACCTCAAATAAATCCTTTGCGGGGAATGCCCCTAGGATCAAGAACTCCATCCCCCCCTATATCAGAATGACCGCCTCCTTCCCGAAATTCAAATCGCTACTCAAAGCCCTCTTCCTTGAACACTCCGGTGCCAAAAGAGAACCCCACGCCGGACGGTGGAAGTCCGCTATCTCTCTGAATCCAGAGCCGGTTGACTCGCTCCTGATCTGTGTCCCATATTGCGCTCAAGTTACTGTCGTACAGACTCCATTTCCTGCTTGTTGTTCTTGATTCCTGTTTTTCTATGCTTATTTTCCTTTGCTGCATATCTGTATTTGTTGTGAAGCGCTCTGATACCCCCGGGTGCAGCTAGCGCTATACAAAACTTCAATAAATAAAATAAAATAAACAAATAAAAGTGCAATACCAAACAAGTAATTTACATGATCAACTGCCCTTATAACCCAAAGTACTTTGGGATGACAACGAGGAAAGTAAGCACAAGAATCTGTGAACACAAGAGTAATATATGTTGTAGACGTAGTAGCACCAAAATGGCCGAACATTAGATCACTACGAAACACACAGTGAATGACCTCAGATGGATCATTTTGTAAAGCAGAAATGAGGAACCTTTAACTAATCCTTTGAAAAGGAACAGAAGTGGATTCACAAATTGTCCACCCATATCAGGGGTCTCAATGATTAAATTCCATGGTACTTCCATAACACTGAACTACCTGGACCGAAACATACTGTAGCACAGGCCATATGTAACTGTAGTAATGGCAGAATTGTCCACCCATATCAAGGTTCTGATTAATGATAATTCTTTGGTGAAATATTTTATTACAGAAATACCTTGACATAAATACAAGCTACATGGGTCCTAGGAGCAATGGCATAACTATTTACTTGAGAAATGGTTCAAAATACTAAAAAAGAGTAGCTGTAATATCATTCACAGCATTTTGACCTGTAATACGTTATTATTCACCAGGACTACATCTCCTAGTCTTCTCGGTCTGACACGACAATGACCTGTCTCCGCTCAGCTGTCACTACTTGGGAATAAGAGCAGGACTACTTTTCCCACCTCCCAGCCACACACCTGGATCGTGGTCAGGAAGCGCCTCAGCGCCACGGTTACCCTTTCTGCAATATCGCATGGCCTTTTTTAAACCACTGTGAAAAGGGTTTTAATGCCTAGAATTCCTAAAATATGCTGGGCACACAACACCGTTAGCTTGAGTATCTGACCACGTGAACCAAACTATCATGTGACATCGACTTCAGAGTCCTTTAAAACTCCATTAGGCGCGAGGAGGGCTAAGAAGCAGGGTTGCGGGGATAGATGTAGGTATCGTCAAGGACGAGTTGCCTTGAAGAAGTAAGCGCCTTAAAACTGTCATTCCACGCGTTTAGAAAGATCATATTGCATATTCAAATGCAAAGCAAACCATTTGCATCTCTTCTTCCAGTGTTTAACTACAGGGGCCGTCTCCTCTGCAAAACCTTATGATGCCTAATTAATATATAGACCATGTTATTACCACCTTGTGTGTGCATGTTGTACACTGTCACTTTTAAGTTTGATTAGAATTTTAGTTTTTCATTTGTTCATTGTGCCTTTTTTAAATGCATATATTTGTGACATGTACAAATCTGGAATGATGCATTGAAGAGTGACTCACATCTTCGCATGCTTTGACACACTTTAAAGGGGTATTGTGCTAAGCAAAAGAACATTCAACCTGGAATGTCTTATAAATTCATGACCAACGTCTTTTCTCTTTTCAGCCACAACTATATCGAGGAAAGAGTCCTAAGTATGGCCTGTATAGTTGCGTGCATGTTTTCTTAAAATTGCTATGAATGTATTGAAATAGGTTGTGAAGTTCAACACCACCATGCAGGGATTTAAAATATATAAAAGTTTGGTCCTGAAGAAAGCCAATTGACCTTCTGGGCCATTACACGGCTGAAGCATGTCAACCTTCTGATGTCAAGGACCATCATATCCTAATGACATCCCACTGTCTTTTTTTAACTTGCCCAAGACCTAGCTCATTAAATAGTTATTTTAGGATCTTTAAGGCAATGTTGACCTAGTCACAATCCCTTGCTTTCACCCGCGTAGAGTCTGGCCACTCATATTAGGTAATGTGGGTCCAAAGATGAAGCAGGCCATAGGTGGCACATGTGGGTGAGGACCCAATAAATATATCAAAGAAATAAAGGCAAGAGCACTAATTTACCTTGGTACCAATTGTACACTCACTTGAGATTAATGAAGGGTCACGCATCTAAATGAGCAAGGCAGAATTTAAGAGAAAGAGTTTAACCCGAATCTTTCTGCTTGGTATCTTTTTGCAGCGCCGAGCCGGAAGGTGGGGTTTCAAAGTAGTAACTCGGTGCCAGCCATAGCCAGAAGGCAGTGATGCACTAAGAGCTTATCTCTGGTGTTCCAGAGGGGCTGAATGTCTTAGCTGAAGGCTGATTGGAATGGTGTTGAGGGGGAAGGAGGTATCGTGCTCGCAAACTGTTGAGCAGGGCCTCCATCTCCAGATTGATCTCAAGGTCAGATCAGAGCTGCCCTCGTTGGAAAAGGCCTCTTCCTCTACAGATGGTGGAGGTGGTTGCTGCTCTCCCTCATGTCCCCGAAACCGAAAAAAGTTCTGGTGTGTCTTCTATGCTCCTCGGTGAGATCTCAAGCTGACTGATGTGAGGGTCTCAAAGAATTTTCTTGTAGAGGAAGGAGTAGCAGGTGTCTTAATCGGCCTCGCTATGTTCTGGCAACAGACCTGATGTAAGTTGGTCCGAGGGGACTTAACGTGGCAGCGAGAACAACGACAAACGGGCGTCCGTTCTATCACCAGTGAGGCTTTTTTGGGAGAAACGATGGAGACCGAAGGAAGCCCTGAAGGGGCCTGGGCAGGGACTAATTTGGCTCGACGATACGCAAGTGTTAGACCTGACACCTTTTGGCGTGGTTCTTCCCCATCTTTTTGCCTCTGACTCATGTGTTTTTGATGCTGTGCTGGATTTCGTTTTTGCTGGTTTAGATGCTTTGGACACTCTGCCACTGCTGATCAGTGTCAGAGTGTAAGTGCTCCCTCTGTAAATTGCCATAGTGATTACATATACCCGATTGGCATATTTGCATCACCATGAAGTCCCTAGTAAAGTGCACTGTGTGTGCCAGGGCTGGTGATGACAGATGCTACTAGTGGGCCTGCAGCGCAGATTGCGCCACCCACATGAGTAGCCATAAAAAGGACTCAGGCCTGCCAGCGCAGGGCCTGTGTGCAGTCAGTGACTGCCTGTCCCCCTGGCCAGTGTCTCCACTGGCTGGGCCTAACCCTTCCCTGTCTGTGCACCTCAGTCACCCCTATGGAAGGCTCAAGGTACCCCCCTGGGCAGGGTGCATTGTATGGATAAGGTA
The DNA here is from genome assembly GCF_964261635.1 of Lissotriton helveticus. Lineage (NCBI taxonomy): Eukaryota > Metazoa > Chordata > Amphibia > Caudata > Salamandridae > Lissotriton > Lissotriton helveticus. The sequence continues at coordinate 209,258,861 of NC_136069.1, forward strand.
GAGCATGTACTAGTGCAGGTCACATGCTCTGGTAGTGGGCAGCAGCCATTTTATGTGCTCACTGCTGTAAGGCTCTCTTGCTCCATAGAGTAACATGGAGGAGGCTGGCCCATGTGATACCAGCCTATCTCCCCATAGGAACAAGATGGGACATGAGTGAAAGATATCCCTGAACTCAGAATTTAATGACACATCTTTTAGTGAAGGGTGTTTTTAAATCCTGTGTTGGAGAATAGCACTTTTAGAAAGTGGCTGTTCTTTTGTCTAAACCTTTCTGTGTGCCTAGGTTTGTGGAATGCCTGTCTGGCCTGGGTGTGACAGAGGGCTGCAGAGGCCCCGGAGGAGGGGGTAGGAGTTGGCCCGTGGGTGAAAGGCCGCATCTGCTGCTAGGGAGGTGGGAGGAAGAAACGCCAATAGTGCTGGGCTGTGCCTGCCTGCCCACCCTGCTGGCTCCCTCTCCCGCCGGCCAACAGACACCTCTGACCCTGGAGCTGACAGGAAGAAGAAAACCAGAAACACCTCAGTGCTTCAGCAGCCCCCAGAACTGGTTTAGACTGGAGTCAGGGCCGCTTGCACAAAGACTTCAAAGGACTTCAAAGACTTTGAGGGGTATAAGGAAAGGACCCCTGACTACAGAAGATTAGATTCTAAGATCCTACAAGCAAGAAGGAACCTCTGCTGGAAGGAGGACGGCTGGAGAACTAAAGGAAGATTGCCTTGCTGTGTGCTCTAAGGGCTGACCTGTTCTGCTGTCTAACTGGAAGCTGAGGAGGAGAAAGGGACTTTGCTGTGTGCTGTGACCCTGCCTGCTTGAAACTGCCAAGACTTTGCAGTGTGCTGTGTCTGCAACTTGAATCTCCAAGGGCCTGAGAAGAGCTGGCCCCCTGTCTGCAACCCAGGGACATAAAGGTTGCCCAAGGACTACAAAACTCTGCTGTGCCCCCCCTGAAGCTGCTGCGTGGTGAAAAGAGCGTGAAACCCTGTGTTTAGGTGGTGTAGCGCACTGGCTGCTCTCTAATCTGAAGGAGAGCGCCGCGCTGAACCAGCCTGCCGTGTGGCCGAGATCGACGTGTTCATCGACACGTGTGGGGTGAAGAGCGGAGGTCTGTGGGCCTCCCCAGTGCAAGGCGCACTGAAAACAACTGTGGGCTGTGTCACCGCCGCTGCCCGGGGGCCAGGAGTATCCCCAGAAGATTGCCGATCGTTGGGGAGCTGAAGCGGCGAAGAACGAAGCCGCCGTGCTCCCATTGGCTGAGGGAGCCGAGCCCCCTCACTAACGCCGCGACGGGATTGGCCCGTGCGGCGCAGGGTCATCAGTGTCATCGTGCATTGATTGGAGGGAAGCGGAAGCGTCACGACAAGCCTGTCCCGGGAGCCGATCTGCCATTGGCTGACTCCCGGGTGTACCAGAGGCTCGCCCCAGACGCCGCGACCGGATTGGTCCCCGTCCTCGGGACCCCTGGGAGTGCTGCACGATCACCGCCGGACCCGGTAAGTGACCTGCCTTCGCCGAGGGATTCTCCCGAGTGTCGTCGGCCCCCGGCCTGCCGTCCCAGCATCTGAGTGGCTGGTCCGCTCCCCGCCGCTCGTTGGATTGTCGAGAGCAGGCGGGGGAGCAGGAGGGACCGGCCGGGACCAGAACCGAGTGCGTTCTGGTAGGCGCAGGGCGCCCGAGGCCAGCAGGTGCACGAGAGAGTGCCAAACGAGGGGAAAGGAGTCTCCCCCCAGCATTCCGGCGAGGCGCGCTTGTAGCGCGAAGGGCCCCTGGTGTCAGGGGCTGACCCTTTTGACCCAGTTAACAGCTGGCATTGTTTTTACTGCTCGTTTTCCGAGCTAATATAAGGGAATCAGTGTGACTCATTTTTAGTACTGATTCACAAGAGACTTGAGACTGTTTTGTTTCTAAGAACTTCCTATTCACAAGTACCATCATAAAGATTAAGTGCAACCATTAAGATTAAGTGATACATCTTTCTAAAGAAGTGATTATCGTGCAACTGTTTTATTTACCTTGCTGAAACTAGATAAAGATATATATTTTTATAAAATATACTTACCTGTGTGGTCTCAGTTTGTGGTGGATTGGGGATTATTGTTGTGTTAAGTGCAAATGTTATCCACATTGCCTCTGTTTAGCCTAGACTGCTCGTGCCAAGCTACCTAGAGGGTGAGCAGGGGTTATCTCAGAGGGTTATTCCTTCACCCTGACTAGAAGCAAGGGTCCCTATTTGGTCTAAGGTACCTACCTCTGCCAACTAGAGACCCCCGGTTCTAACAGCAAGGGAAAAAGGAAACGTGATCAAAGATAAAGACTATACTGACAAAGGGGAAGGCAGTGTGCGCACCAAAAAGAGCACCGCAATGGTGTCAAACTAGAGCACAAGTCCAAATCTGATGGCGGAAAAAGTTATCCAACAGTGGAGTTGATGTCCATGCACATTATCACCAAGAGGAGGAGTCACTAACTCGTGACTCAAATGACTTCTTCAAAGAAAAACTTGCACACATCCAAACCCAACACTAGATGGCAAAGCATATGTATCTACAGCCACAAACGCCTCAAGCACGAACACTCAAGTTAATGTCTCCTTTACCATTATTTAAAAGGTCTACATTCCATTCACAGCTATCCCCTAAATAACAAGAATCATATATCAGAAATTGTTATCATAGCTCAGTGAAAACGAATCATCCTACTTATACTAATCTTTTGCAGATACATTTATAATATCCATTAGCCAGAAGGTAACTGTGATTATGGACAAACCATCATTATCACAAGTATCTAGTGGCCAATTGTCCTACACTTTCACACTCAAAAATTATCCCTTACCAGTATGTTTATTCTGTCCCTGTGTGTTTATCTTAAACATTTGTAATCCAGTCATGATGGGCAACTTGCATTCACTAATGGTTGTATCTCTTTGTATATATGCTGCACATAACAAAATCATTTTGGTAAGGAATCAGTCACGAAAAAGAGTGCAAGATGACAATATATGATTATGATAAAGCCCACTATAAAATATACACATTTTTGTTAAAAAAATTACATGTATACATAAAAATATTTCTGTGTACAACAGCACAATTTAAAGAGGTGTCTTAACTGAAATGAATGAACATAAGAGAGAGACCATAAGAGGCAGTCATTTAGATTTCTGAACTATGGCAAATTATGTATGATTCCTGTTTTTTGTTGAGATATATGTAAGCTACAAATGAAATGGGACCTTTTAACCCCTTCGCTGCGGGGGTTATTCACCCGCTGTGCTGGAGGGAGGGGGGCGCGCACAGCGCCCCCATGCTCATGACTAGCTCAGCTCGTCATGAGCTACGGCGCTCCTGTGCTCATGACAAGCTGAGCTCGTCACAGGTGTATTGCCTCCCGTGGAACGCTCAGCACAGCGGGGGAATTCTCCCCGCACCTGAGCGTTCCACGGGCCAGCTCGTCATGAGCGTCCAAGGTGTTAAATAATAGTGAAGAAGACATTAATATACTTATGAGACGTTGTAAATATTCTGCTGTGCCTTCTGTACAAATAATTTGTGTTTATGATCATCAGGATCAAAATGTTTGAATTAGTATACTATTAAGTAACACACACCAGAGCCTCATAAATGGATAAATAATAATGGACACAATGCTTTGACTGCCATTAACAATTTATTACAGCATTTCACACACTAGTCATTATGTTTACGTTTGTGAGATATCTGTCAAAGAGATAGAATTCTCAATTTTAAGCAGGCCAATGAATAGCAACCCTCACTTAAATACCAGAAGAAGCTTAGCTAGACTATCAGGGTAGTGAATTTCTTAGAGGCTTTTTGTGAGTCCAGGAGGAATTCTGGACAAGCAGCTCAAATTTCTCCACCATCATAAACATTGCAACTTGTGTGTGAGGAGCTAAACTGCACTGGAAATTGCAAGAGACACAATATTGTAACATATTTATAATGTTAAGGCTCAGCATTAAAACACAGCATAGAATGCTTGCACCACTAAATAAAACTGGTAGTGTGCAATAAAAATAAGAGTTAAAAAGGGTTGCACCGTACCATAACAAGCTTTAAGAGAGGACATTTAGAGAGGGATCAATACCATTGAATAAATACTTTACGTTGCTCCGTTGAATACTAAAAGCATTGCGTGTATTGAAATATTTTCATTCCATCTTGTGGACCAGCTAAGAGATTAAACACAGCTTTGGGACTAGCTGATCTTTATCACGACCTGCAGCTCACTATTTTACCACAAGTTCTCAGGTTTTTTTAAATTTAAGGATCAAAGTTTCTGACACCCAGTTATGCACTATACAATATATAGCTAACTAACAAATTCTCTTTTGAAGTGAATAAGGCAGTTCCCACATACATAATCTCAAGGGGATCTTAACCTTTGGAAAAGGTATCCATCTCAGATGCAACAACAAATTCTAAGATGATATTTTTTCACCAAATAATTATTATCCTGCGATAGGCTCATTAGCAGAGATTACCCATGAAGACTGTTTAAATGGGTCTGCAAAAGGGCTTGATTTAATTCAAGAGCCACTACTTGAAACTAAGGACAAACTTGCTTATGTGACCTCTCATTCACTTCAAGAAGAACAAAGAAAAGTAGAACTGCTAAATTGAAACATGTTTTTAATATAATTTATATACATTATAGACTATTTATTAAAAGCCATGACCACCAAACAACCTAATGAGTGCAAGAGGGGGCCTAACTGATATACAATACTTGTGGCCACTTTGTAGTTTGCCAATTTATTGTAAATATGAATACTTTTGAAAAAAATTATGTTAAGCCTAAACTCCTGGTGCCCTCAAATTGCAGCATGTATACAATAATCCCTTATGCTCCTAATTCTATATTGGAAAAACCACTTGCATGGGCAAAAATCAAATTGGCCAACATAGATCAAGAACCAAATAAATGTATATATCAAAAATTAGAATATCAGGGGTGTGTCCCAGAAGGCGGTAGAGTAGGAGATCCACTGCATAGCTCAGCAGCCCGGGCTCATCATCCTGTGGTCCCAGCCTTCATCCTCTACCCAAAACACAGCGCATCGACGGAGACTCCCTCCTGGACACCAGAGAAGACCGATTAGATCCGGAGAGCTGCCACCTAACCTGGGAGACTCTGCCTGCCGCTGCGACCGGTCTATGCTAAATGGTGGCCGTGCAGTAGGACGTCGGAGCCCAGACTGCCCGGATCTAATGGCCTTACGAGGAAGAGCGGTTAAGGGGCCTCCATGTTCTGTATCTCACCTATGGCTGCAACAGCCAGCCCGGGGGCACGGATAGGCTCCAGGCTATGCAGCACAGCCAGATTGCGAGGCTAGAGACAGGCCGGTCAGGACCAGTGGAGACTGCCTCTCCCGCAGATCTACATCTGCCCTCTAGGGGGGACCCGACTGGGGGGCACAGAGGCACCCGAGAGGGAAAATTACACTGTTTTTCCTTTAAGGGGCTGCTGGGGCCTGCTGCTCTGGGCCACCAGAGAAGAATAGAGAAGCACACCCCTAAAACTAGGGCCATGCTGCGATAGAGAAGAAAAGTGACTCTTCCCTAAGATTTACAAGACGAGGTTGACGGGGGCTCACCGCCATCACATTACTATAGCTGCGGGTCAGTGAACCTACTAAGGGCAGCAAGCAAGTGGTGAAAGTGACTCACAGAAACTGGGAAGGGAGATACAGTAGCCACACACCAGTGTCTGTCCCCCCTCATTAGGGAACTCCCATCTAACCGCTACACCGCCTAGAGCATCCTGAGTGAAGATCCACTAGAGCAGTTTGTCCTCCGGCAATGGCGGCACATAGAGGGGGAAAAGGACTCTACACTGAGAGACATGCTCTCCAAGGCAACGGGCAAAAAAGCTGATCTTCACCAGGACACGGGGACTGGGGAGGAGTTGCCATTGACGGCCATCTTGAAAGACATGGAACATAACTGCCCCAAAGTGGCCTTCAAGTGCTCTTTTATGGAAGGCATCTTGCATTCCCTGCAAAACAACTTCACCATCCTGATGAAAGAGGTAGCAGCAGAATTTAAAGAAGTCAAGCGATAAATTGCAGACATATGCTAGCGAGTAGCGGGACTGAAAGACAGTGATGACACCAAGGAACTGGCGGGCCCTCCTTGACTTACAGGAGCAAAACTAAGATCTCCGCACGTAGCTAAAGGAACTGGAGAACAGAAGACGCTGATCCAATATTAGAATTAAAGGAGTCTCTCAACGCTGAAAATGGGGACCTGGAGGGATGTGTCACCCGTATTTTCAGACAGATCCTTCCCAAGAAAGGAGCAGGTCCCATTGCATGCCTTCCCAGCATCACCTCCATGCAGGGGTACTAAACTACATTCCTGAAGAGACAACAAATCGAAGACTCACTGCAGAGGAAAGCGGTCAGGAAGGTACTAAAATGTTGCAACATATACAACAGGAGATGCCTGGGGATCAAGAATACTGAACTTGCTGACTAGTGTGCTGTCATATGGACCTCACCTGGGCCCAACCTAGAGAGCCTAGACAAACCCAGATGCTGAAACCACCAAACCTCACTATGTATCTACCTCCCGTATCCTGTGGAGGGCCAACTTGTGATACAGAGCAGAGGTTACAGAACTCTGTCCACCCCCACAGACACTACCACGATGGATTAATCAGATTCCAAATTGAGAACCCCCAAGTTATTTGGTATCACCATGTTGTATAACCCCCTTTTCTTAGGGAGCTCGCTGACTACCCTTCACACTGCAGCTTGCGTAACCTCCCCACTACTGTGGTGCATCTTAACCCACTGGGTACCAGTTCCAGTACTTAAGGTACTTTTTTATCTGTCTCCATGATCAAAGTAGTGAACCGTAAAGATCAAGGGAAGAATGCACAAACGAAAAGTCTCACAGCGCTAGCCATGCTGAAAGACTTGGAATGTGATATCTGCCTTCTACAGGAAATCCACCTGCGGAAGAAGAACTTGGGGAGAATGTGATTCAAATAGTTCCCTTGCCAATATCTATCCTATTTTAACAAGAACAAGGGGACCCCCATAGTCAGACCAGGGGTAATCTATATTATAGAGATGAACAATGGTGCTATAAAGGCCACTTGGGTAGCCTAGGATAGTACTACTTGAACACACATTAGCCAAGAGGAACAAAAATAATAAATAAATAAGTAAATCAACAAGGGACTAGCTGCGCAGTATATGACGGGACACAAGGTTGAAATGATCTCACATTTATTAACAGCATAAATGGAGTATCACTTTTTGCATTCAAAAGGTAGTTCTGGTGCTCACATAAAAATAGTGAAGGTGTGTGAACGGAGGGGTTGGTGACATTTAAAAATACATAACATTGATAAACAAAGCTCAAATTAATTTAATGCAATGGAGGAGTTTTGGTTGTAGAAAGAGATCGACAGCTTTTCGATCTTATTTGATTGAGATCATCATCAGGACGACAAGAGTGTGAGCAAGTAGAATTGGGGTCCGAGGAATTGCCGGAGAGCCCGGGAAGAGGATCAGATTAGTTCAGGGGGCACCTGAAATTTTGAGGGTCTGCTGTAGTTGGGAGTGGAGGAGCGTTGGTTGAATCGGAGCACTTCCTCATGGGTTGGGAGCGTCGGATGAGTCTAAACACTTCCTCCTATGAGGAAGTGCTACGATTCATCCGAAACGCCGTCAACCTCTTTCTACATCCAAAACTCCTCCATTCCAACTCTATTTCAATAAAAAGATTTGAACCATAAAATTAAATCATATGGCTAGTAGTAGATAAAGTGCAAAAACACGACAGGTGTGACAGGAAGGAATGGTGGATACACCATCAAAATATGTTCAGGAACACCTAAGTATATTTGTTGCGAGGCAGATACTGGCAGTATTAGAACCCTGTACACAGTTTATTATTAGGTTTCTTCTAATTAAAACTATAAATGGATACCTAGATCAATATACAAAAAATACCTCTTTTATAATGCTATTGCGATTTGTCAGTGTTTCTTATTTTGACTTCTTTCATTCGATAAAGATTTTCTTAATTATTCAGTTCATAATGGTACTATAGTTGATGTGTCGGAGCAAGCCTTCTCTTTTTGTCTCTACTTACCTCCAACCTATGGGTGCTCCCCCCTCATTCCACTACAATATTTTTTCTCAAAGATATCTTTTATTTTCACCTTAGTTCCACAAATAATTTTGACAAAATTATTACGTTCGGATGGCAACTTATGTTTAACTGTACATTGCTGTTTGCCACTGCTGCAGTTTCTTCGCTTTCCTTCAAAGGTGAGCATCGCCTTGCTAACAGCAGTTCTCAAAGGCCGAATATCATAAGGAGTTGCAGGGCCATATTTAACTAGTGATAGGGATCTCGCACAGCTGATTAAATCCAAAAAGTAGTCTGTTATAAGGAATTGTAGTGTGCACTCGGGGGAAACACTGTCTGGCCAAGCAGTGTTGCAAAGTGAGCACTGAAGAGTAGCTCTCCCGCCTAGGGAGAGGACGCCCCTATGCACAACTGAAAATGGACCTAAAGGTCTGATTCAATAAATCCAATTTTTCACAAAACGGTATTCATGATGAAGATGTTTTCATCTTTCCAATTTTATTGGATAAAGTTTTTGCAGATGCAATCATGTGTATGATGTGAATCAAGCATGGTAATCCAAAGCGACATACATAATTCAAGGTGTGTTAATTAACACACCTTGAATTATGTATGTCGCTTTGCCCTAGGCGGGAGAGCTACTCTTCAGGGCCATATTTAAGTCATGTTTTCCTATGCTGTGTTGCTATCGGAGCCCTGCCAGTATAACGAAAATTGCAAGATTTTTTCCACATTATTACATGTCCTCTTTTGATTTCTCATACAGGTGTTACAATATTTTCTGATAATGCAGAAATTAGGGCTATCTAATACAGATTCGTCCTGCACCCACACAGTATTTTTAGTACTTTTCCTGTAAAATAACCCAACTATGTTTTGTGGTATATTCATTATTACTTTTAAATTACGTGCGTCAATAGGGGTAGTTTCCCCTTGTTTTCCCAATCTATGATGTTTGGTTTCTTCCCTCTGTTTGTTCCAGGTTGGAATGTTATTTTTTAAAAATTATATGAGATGCCCAAGGGAGTTGGACTGTCTTATTTACCTGTGGCTGGAGCTTCTTACTGCGGAAAAATAAACTCTGATCTTCACATCCAAACTTAGATTCTCTTCATTTCCAAGCAGTAGGTACAATTTTAATGGGTTTTATCTATTCTATTTTTCTTCATTCATTTATGTTCCTTATACTAACTCATTTCCTAATCGAGTGTTGCCATACATTGGCTACGTTATGGATAAGAATTTTACATCTCTACTCCAGAAATTCTTCACAGATACCTCTCATATTAGTATTAATGGTTCAGTATTATGACAAATCTTTGAAATGCAGCAATTAGTTTTAAATTGTAGTATTGGACACTCTACTTGGTCTATATGTACAATGTCGGGCTTGCCAGTGCATCTCAAAATATATTGGTTGTGGTTGAGGTCTTCCAAATTGTTTATTGTGAAAGAAATATTTACACACAGTGGCTTTGATTAACCACCAGAGGGCGTTAGGCTATAAAATGATTGAAGTTTATATCTTGCAATTGTCATCTGTAGGAAGCAACGACACCCATTGAGAACCTTTCTTGTTCTTAAGCTTAGTGTGCCCTGTATTTGCACACAATACCTAAAAGGCACAATCGCTGCAACGTATCAATTAGCTCTGCAGAGCTCTAGTAAATAGCTAATTTTTTCACTTGATTAATTATAATACTGAATTTCCTTTAAAAATATTGAAATTATTGATAGTTCATTGATTGTTCATGAATGCTATACAGAGAATTCACTATCTATCTGAGTTGCAATTGTCAAATAAATAGTAAATAAATAAATTACAAAGAAACCAACAAGAAAACATTCTGTCTTGTATATTCCTATTCTTCAGCTCAACTGCTTAAGCTGAAGTCCAGGGTTTATACACAGCTTGCCCAATATGCATTCTCAGAACTGGGCTGTGACTAAGCATTTCAAAAGAGCAATAGTTTGTGCATCATTTTGATTGCAAGCTTTTTAAAGAGAAGTCCTGGCACCTCTTTTTGAGCACTCATTTTACACGGCACACTTATTTTTGTGTAACAAACAGAAACACATAGCTGAAGATGAATAAACATTGACAGACTTGTACAAGTGTGCACTTTCCATATGGGGTATGGTGACCTTAATAAAGTAGTCTAAGTAGATGGTGCACCCTAGAAGAACTGTCAGGCATTGCAGCATCGCATCCTCCATGCTCCCTGGCTAAAAGAAAAAAACGTTGAGTTTAAAGAGACATTCAGGAAAGATTTGGCCAACTGAGGACAAGAACAGAATATGAAAACACAGAAGCCAAGTAAATATCTTAACAGTGGTTTCATTTATTCTTTGTGTTAATTTTTTTTTTGCCAAGGGTCATCTCTGTTTTATGTTTCAATATATGGTAATTTATTTCAGAAAAAAGTAGTATGGTTAATGTCTTGCATATGCTGTTTTCCTAATAGCAATCATTTGCTCCTTATAAATTGCTGAAATCGGATTTCCATGCTGTGCTATTACATGTTTTTAATGGTATTTCCTATAATTATAGAAGAAATGGGTATTTCATTTATATATGTGGCACGAGAAAATCCTGATACGGAAGCTAAACTTCGTTCAATCATTGTTTGAACAACCTTTTACCTTCATTAATAATACACCTCACACATCAATTTTATGTAATCATCAATGGCAACATGCCCTCATCAGTTCAAATCTAGACGCCGCTTATATTTCAGTATAATAAATACAAATTCTATTTAAAACATTGGATGGAAATAAAACTGCTATGTCGTTCAAACCCAAACCAAATTGAAGTACAACTATGCGAAAACACACACTAGCAAATTAGCAAGTTATGCAGATTAAGATATATTAATATTTTGGTTTTATGTAACACTATCACAGATTTATTATTTCGAAGTGCTGTACATAAAAGGATTTACTAATAACCTTTTTTTTTAAACTTACTATATAGATATGGTTGAAGGACAGAAGCCTACTTGCTCGGATATTAATGCCATCTTGTTTGAGACTCACAATATATTTAGCAATACTTAATTATTCATCACAGACTTCTTGATATAGGAGCAGTGCAATTTTGCGATATCACAGACTTCTTGATATAGGAGCAATGCAATGTTGCGATTTTTCAGTAAAATATTTAAGAATGCAACTTTAAAAGGAGCTCTGAGGGTTCATAGACATGTGCTGTGTTATACATTTTTGGCATTTTTATGTGGACTTTATTGGTCATGTGTCAAGAAGGAAAGGTTTTAGCAGAATAGAAACAATAACAAACCAGCTCTTTGCCCTGCAGATCCGTTATCTTAAAGATATCCCCAGGATTCTAGGAATTTGAAGCAAATCGCTCCATCTAGAGTGGGGCGAAGTAATAGATCACTACTGAAAATAGTTTATGAGTTCATAAAGCCAATGCCATGCCCCCTCATTTCCCCACTTCACAGAAGACAGCAAAAACGTTTATAGCTAATGACAAATTAGAAATGTGTTTCACATATATTCATGATGGAGGATCTGAAGACAGATATTATATCCATATGAAAAAGCATTGCCAGGTGCAAGTTTCTAATTATTCGAATGTGCTTCTCTTCTCAGTTTCCACATTTTAAAAAATCTCCACCAGCAACAATAGCAACACAAGGAGGATTATGTCCCTAAAAGAAAACTAGAAATCATGCTAGAAACAGCTGAAGAGCAGCCCATAGGGAGTTTATTCTTCACCTCAAAGTCCAGGTAATAATGCTTTGTAGATCGTCAACTAGCAGTCCACTTAGTATTCCTGAGAATGTTAGACATAAAAACATACATCCTTCCCGTTCAAGGAACCGGACAACTAGAAGAGGCTGATTCATAGTTTGATTGGAATCAGGATCTAGTCATGTGGATGCCAGTTGATGTTAATCCACTGTCAGCCAAAGTTCCATTGGAGAGATCTGTTTGAAGTATGCCCATGGAATCAGGAAAATTGAAAATGCTGCAGTCTCCGTTGCCGGGAACCTTGGGCTCACTACAGTGGTTATCTTTTGCATTAATCATTCACTAGTTACAATTATCATTGATTTATGTCACTCAGTTGGTAGAGACATTGATCCATAAATGTTCTACAAAACACCCTTAAAAAGTGGTGTTGCCCATTTTTGCCTTCAACATACTTTCCTGAAGACGGTCTCACCTACTGTTTAACCACGAGACAGACCATCGATGTGTTGTTCTTGCTTTTTGAACAATGACCGTCCAATCATCCAAATAAATGCATGGAATGGAAGACTATACAATATGCAAGAGTGGATTAGGACATGAGCCCTTCGCAGCACTGGACATTACAGGACGTTTCATCCACTGAACATATAGGTGCTAGAAATAAACACTTTTGTGCAGAGAAAAGATTGAATGGAAGCGAACCCCTGTTTTTTAGGTCAAGCGTAGAGCTGCACATGCGTAGCATGCGCTGTCTAGCTCATGACCTATATGTTACTTTCGGGGGGATCTGAGACAGCGTTCGGGCACGAGCCTCTGCTGTCTCAGATTTCTCCTCGTGAGCGCGCCTTTGCTGCTGGCTGCTTGCACGCTGTTTCGCTTGCTTTCGCGTGCATACAGACAAACAGACAAACGGGCAGACAGACACTCGCCTACACACCACCTCCCCCCCCCCCCACCACCAACCAGTCATCGTGCTATTTTAACACACACACACACGCATACATACACACGCATACACACACGTGCGCACACACACACACGCGCGCACACACATCCCCCTCACACTCCACTCACCCGGTTCTTCTGCCTGTCCCTCGGCGGCCAGCGGGTCTTTCCGGTTAACAGGCGGGGGCCGCGGGGCTCTCCACGAGCACGGGGTCCCCGCTAGCTAACACGGAAATCCTCCGGCGGGCACAGGAGCGCCTGCCTGTTTTTTTCCGGCCCCGCCCCCGTCCCAACAAAGGTTGCCTGGCTTCCTGTTGAAGCCGGGTTAATAATACTGGATCTTATAAAGCGCGAACAGCTACCTCGCTAGGAGGTGTCCCGGCGCTGGTAGAACACAGAATGACCTGGGGCTAAAGATAGGAGAGCTAGCGGGGTTGGGTGAAAAGCCAAGTTTTCAGCAGATTCTTGAAGCAGAGTTCAGAAGGAGCCTGTTGAATTTTTTGTGGTAGGGTGTTCCATAGAGCGGGCACGTTTGCTGAGAAAGTCCGACCGCCTAGTCGCGCCTTTTTCGTGCGTGGGACTGCCAATTGGACACGGCAATTGGACCGCAGTGCGCGGGCTTGGGAGTATCTGGGGAGGCGGTTTTTCAGGTATTCTGGGCAGGAGCCATGCAGAGATCTAAATGCTAGCGTCAGTGCTTTGAATTTTATTCTGCTGGCAACTGGCAGCCAGTGCAGAGATCGGAGATGCGGAGAGACTGACTGCTTGAGTGGGATTCGCAGTAGCAGTCTCGCAGCCGCATTTTGAACTACCTGAAGCTTTTGTATCAGGTATTTTGGTAGGCCTAGGTAGAGTCCATTGGCATAGTCCAGCCGTGAGGTAACAGTAGCATGGATAACCATTTTTCGGCAGCTCTCCGGGAGAAGTCTCAGGATTTTTCGGAGATTTCTCAGTTTGCTCAGACAACAGCCGGCAACTTGTTGGATATGGGAGGTAAAGGACATACTATCATCCCATCTCACTCCAAGATTTTTTGCCGTGTGACTGGGTAAGGGGGCAGGGCCCATCTCCGTCGGCCACCAAAGATCTGAGGCGGGGGTAGGACCCTTGCCAAAAAAGATAACTTCGGTCTTATTGGCATTTAGTTTTAATTTATTTGTGTTCATCCAATGAGCTATGTCTTGGAGACAGCCTTTGAAGTTTGAAAAGGGTTGCGGCGGTGAGTTTGCTTGTTTCTTATCGCAAGCGTTATATTCAGTAATCTTAAACTTGTTTTCTACACGCTTATTCTTTTCACGTACTTTTCGCAGTGTGAGGCTGATTTGAGTAGAGAATGTCAGTGAAGATAACCAGCCAATACCCGAGTAGGTGTCTGAGATGATTTTTGTACCGGAGGGTATAACTTAAGTACACTTTTCATGCAGACGACAACCCACTACATTGGGAAGACTTCATGCATGACTTTTTTACACAAGTACCTCACGTGCAATTTTTACACAGACAACAGAAATATGATTTTCACGATAACTAGAAGTATTAAGTGTGGAACATATACAATTTCGCCCGCACCTACTGCTACCCCATTAGCGGGACATTTCAAATTTCGTCAGTGGATCCGGCTGCTTAAGCCGGGGTTGGCGGATTGGATGGGGTTAGGATGACCCACGTGTTTATCAGTGTTGCCAATTTAAGCAAGGCCCTTACACAATGTATTGAAACGAGCCATCCACTAGACGAATGAGAGAAAGTTACTGAAGGGTGCTTTAGCTTTTTAGAAGTTGTCAACAGGTGAAGAGCAGAGGAGGTGAAAAGTAACGGAATTCAAAAGCATTCGCAGTTTATACTTTGTGGGAGACGTAGGAACAATAAACAAGCATTTGCAAAGCAATAGGTCTTGCATTTGCGAGAGTTTGAGCAATTAACATTGTAAATGACAATTCCTTTCATTTATGTTTTAAAAACCAAAACATAAATAAAAGGCATTGTAATTAACAATGCCAATAGCTCAAACTCCTGTAAATGCGAGACCTATTGCATTGCAAATGCTTGTTGCTCTAGGAAACATTGAATTGAATTATTATTTGAGTGGGTGGTTACACCTTTCAGTAACAACTTAAATCACTTTTCGCATCTTGCTTCTAAATTATCCCCTTGTTGAACTTATTCGATCAGCCCTTGGAGGAACAGTAAAGAAATTCCAGTCAAAGTTGAGATCAAACAAAATCAACCTCTTACCAAACAACTGACATTGCTGTAGCAACACCAAACAAGATTCTTTTCAAAACTACTGGGACTGGAAAGGATAGACCTATTGTGTAGTGGAAGATTCTAGTACTGGCACAATTAAAAGAGTCAATTAAAGCATATTTAAGAGAGAGAAGAATAAACATGGAGTGGTCTTCTGGATTGTGGAAAGGAGAACCCAGGTATTACTTATAGAAATATTAATTTGTCCACTATAAACTTCCTCCAACTCGACAAAGTCTGCCTACCTACACCCACAAGTGGTTTTGGCATTTTTGAAATTATATCCATCCAAAACGCTTTGGAGGTCACTATTGCTTTCCCTTACTCATTCTTTTGCTTTGCAAACAAAAGTTCTTGGTGACAAGTATGAACTCAGTTATATTAGAGGACTAAAGCCTCTGAATATTAAATAATGTTGCTAACAATTTTTATCTTCCGCCAATCAAACATCATTCGCTGGTGGATGAAGCATTTAACAGCACTCGACTATCAACCTATCATAATCGACTCTGCAAAATCCCTAGGAATAACTCTGGATAAAAAGCTTAATGCACAAGTTACTACTTATGTAACGATATATCTGTAAGAGACATTAGTTAGTGATAGATTCCTTACCTTAGAATATCCCCAGGCGTCAGACTGGATCCGGAAATTTTTGCGTAGCAGTACCCTTGCGCGTCGGTAGGCGTCGTCTGCGGCTCCGCGTCCGTCGTCGGCGCCGTGATGACGTCGTCGGAGTACTTAGACGCCGCCTCCGCGTGCTGACGTCAGTTCTTAGACACAGCTTTTCCGCGCCAGAAGCGCTGAGCCATGTTAAAAACCAACACCGGTGCCATTGAAACTAGGGCCCTGAAAGAGGATGACCTTAACCCTAGATATCGGTTCGCAGAACGGGGAGGATGGGTGGGTCGGTAAGGAATCTATCACTAACTAATGTCTCTTACAGATATATCGTTACACAAGTAGTAACTTGTGCATCTGAAAGAGACATGTTAGTGATAGATTCCTTACCTTAGAATAGATACCCCAGCAATACCAACCACGGTGGTGGGTCTGCGAACCAATATTCACACCAGAAAGTCCTGGAGGACGGAACGGCCAAAGAAGCCATCCCTCCGGACTTGACTGTCCAGGCAGTAGTGTCTTGCAAACGTGTGCAGCGAGGCCCACGTAGCCGTCTGGCAAATGTCCTGCAAGGGCACTCCCCGGCCCAGGGCAGTTGTAGTCGCCATGGCCCGAGTGGAATGAGCCCGTAATCCAACAGGCGGCTCCTTTTTCGCCAAGGAGTAACATGCCTGGTTACACAGGATGATCCACCGAGAGATGGTCCTCTTGTGCACCGCTTTCCCCTTCGTAGCGCCCACGTAACCAACAAAGAGTTGGTCATCCACCCGGAACTGGCGTGTGCGATCCAAGTAGAATGAAAGCGCACGTTTTGGGTCCAGACGGTGGAGCCGCTCTTCCTCTTTAGAGGGATGCGGTGGCGGAAAGAAGGTGGGCAAGGTGATAGACTGCCCGATGTGGAAGGCCGTGACAACCTTGAGCAGGAAAGATGGCTTAGTACGCAAAACAATCTTGTCCGATGGACAGAAAGGAAAGGAGGAGTACAAGAAATGGCCTGGAGCTCACTCACTCTCCTGGCAGAGGTGATGGCAACCAGGAAAGCAGTCTTCAAAGTTAGAAGGCGGAGAGGACAGTTGTGAAGTGGCTCAAAGGGAGCGCACATCAGAAATGTAAGAACAAGGTTCAAGTCCCACTGAGTCATCACAAACGGAACAGGAGGGAATGTGTGTGAGTTGCCCTTCAGAAAGTGATTTACAATAGGGGACTTGAACAAAGAAGGTTGATCAGGCAGCCTTAGAAAGGCTGAAAGGGCAGAAAGGTAGCCCTTGATAGTGCCCAGAGCAGAGCCCTGCTGGGCAAGAGAAAGAAGGAAGAGAAGAACCTCAGAGAGAGGGGCAGCAAGAAGATCCACAGCCTTTGCTGTGCACCCTGCCACAAATCTGTTCCACCTGCAGGCGTATACCGACTTTGTGGAGGGACGCCTGGCTACCAGAATGACATTACAGACTTCAGGAGGAAAGTCAAATGGCCTCAACTGTCGCCGCTCAATCTCCAAGCATGGAGGTGGAGACTGGACAGGTTCGGGTGGAGGACCGTCCCCTGCTGCTGCGACAGAAGGTCCTCCTGAAGAGGCAGACTATTCCGGGGGATCGACTGACATACTGAGTAGCTCTGGATACCAGTACCTTCGTGTCCAGTCCGGAGCCACAAGGATGACTTGGGTCCGGTCGCGCTTGATCTTCTTCAGCACTCTGGGCAGAAGTGGTATAGGCGGAAAGGCATACAACAGACCGCAACTCCACTCGCGATGAAAAGCGTCTCCGAGCGAGTGCCGCCTTGGAAATTCCAACGCGCAGAACTGATGACATTGCGCGTTCTCTTCTGTGGCGAATAGATCTAACCAAGACTATCCCCATCGCTGAAAGAGGCCTTGCGCCACGTCCGAGTTCAGACGCCATTCGTGATCCATCATGCACCGACAGCTGAGCTCATCCACCCTGGCGTTCAGAGAACCTGCCAGGTGTTGAACCACCAGGGTCACGCCCTGATGTTCCAGCCACTGCCAGAGGCGCAGAGCCTTCCTGGCAAAGGGTCCACGACCCCACCCCGCCCTGTTTGTTGCAGTACCACATGGCGGTGGTGTCGTCCGTGAACACCTGCACTACACTCCCCCGGACAGAGGGGAGGAATGTCTTCAGTGCTAGACGAATCGCCCACAGCTCCAAAAAGTTAATATGGAGCTGGGACTCCGCCGGAGACCAGAGGCCTCTGATCTCCGCCTCTCCCATGTGGCCTCCCCAGCCCTGGAGGGACGCGTCCGTCACAACTACGTGCTCCGGTTGGGGAAGGGAGAGGGATCTGCCGCTGACTCAATCGCGGTCCGTGAGCCACCACTGCAGCTGTCTTGCAGTGCTCTCCGCGATCAGGACATGGTCGGAAAGGTTGCCCTGATGCTGGGGCCACTGAAACTTCAGGTCCCACTGCAGAGCCCGCATCTGCCACCGAGCGTGATGCACCAGAAGGATGCAGGAGGCCCTCGGCCCCAGAAGCCGCAGCGTCAACCTGACCGAGACCCGGGATAAAGGCCGAAAGAGTGGAATCAGAGCCTGAATATACCGTACCCGCTGTTCGGGAGGATAAACCCGAAACTGAGCCGAGTCGAGAAACGCTCAGATGAAGAGGAGCTTCTGAGAGGGGCACAGGTGCGACCCCAGCTGGTGCAGGAGGCGAGCCCGCCTTCAACAACCAGTCGTCGAGGTAGGGGAAGACTGAAACCCCTAACCTGCGCAGATGAGCTGCGACCACCGCCATCACCTTTGTGAACACCCGTGGGGCGCTGGTAAGGCCGAAGGGGAGCACGGTAAACTGAAAGTGCTCGTGGCCAACCGTGAACTGCAGGTAGCGCCGGTGGGCCGGCAGGACGGGGATGTTGAAATAAGCGTCCTGCAAGTCCAACGCTACCATCCAGTCTTCTGGGTCCAGGGCAGCTAGGACCTGAGCCAGTGTCAGCATTTTGAACTTCTCCTTCCGGAACGCACTCGATGGTCCCCTTGGCCAAGAGGGCCGTAACTTCCTCCTGCAGAAGTCGCAAATGATCCCCCGATACTCGGTGGTATTGCGGTGGCATGGCTGGAGGGGTTGTCTCGAAGGGGAGGGAGTTTTGCAGCACCCACCTGTGCAAAGTGACAGTGTGCCAGTGGAGGAGGTGATGGCGAACCCTGCCCCCCACTGGCGACACATGGGCCTGAAAGCACGGACTAGGAGGGTATTGAGGCGGATGCCGCGGGGGAAGGTGTGGACTGACCTCGCCGTTGTCCCCGACCGCCGCCACGGCGGTTTCCACGGCCGCCACCGCGTTGGGTATTACCCTGCGGCGCGTGGCTGGCAGCACGTGTGGGAACACCCCTTCCGTGGCCACGAAAGGAGTGAAAGGCAGCCGATTGCTGGCGCGGGGCCGAGAGGCCCAAGGACTTGGCCGTAGCCCTGGAGTCTTTAAAGCGCTCAAGGGCATGGTCTGCCTTGTCGCCAAAAAGGCAACGCCCATCAAACGGCATGTCCATCAGTGTATTCTGGACATCAGCCGAGAAGTTGGCGGATCTCAACCAGGCATGGCGACGAATCGCCACCATCGTTGCCATCGCTCTGCCCAGTGAATCGGTGGTATCCAGTCCACACCGAAATGAATAACGTGCCGCATCTCGGCCCTCCACAAGGGCTTGGCCGAGTTTAGCCCGTACCTCCAACGGGCATTCTGGCAGCACGTCCGCGACCGTGTTCCACAAAGAGTGGGTGTAGCGGCCCAAGAGGCATGCCGTGTCCCAAACTGAGGGAGGAGAATACCTTCTTGCCGTATTGCTCATACCTCTTGGATTCCCTGTCAGGCGGAGCCGACGGGAATGCGGTCTGGATATTTGAGGCCTGGATCACCAGGCTCTCAGGGGTGGGCTGGGTGGACAGAAAACAAGGGTCGCCCGGTGCCGGGCGGTGGCGTCTGGCCACGTTCCTATCTACAGGCGAACCTGTAGCAGGCTTGGACCAAGTGCCCAAAAGAACGTCGGTCAAGGCCTCATTAAACGGCAGCAGAGGGTTGGCTGAGCATGACTGCGGCTTAAGGACCTCAGTGAGGAGGTTAGTCCTCACGGCCGCGACGGGGAGGCTCAAGGCCCAAGGCCTTGGCCGCCCTCATCAACACCACACTGTAGGTTGCCCCCTCCTCCGTAGCCACGGTAGGAGGTGAAACAAAGCCAGTGTCCGGCGAAGTGTCCAGACCACTGGCATCCCCAAGTTCACCTGTCCAGTCCTCCTGGGACTGACATTCACGTGTCAGAGGGTCCTCAGACCCCTCTCAATACTCCTCATCACCCATCTCCTGGTACTCAGGGTTAGTAAATGATGGGGCCGGTTCATGGAAAACTAATTCTCCGAACGGTGTCTGAAGCTGCACCCAGCGGCGCCGGAACCGGGTCGAGGGAGGCATCGGGGACGGCGCCGCCCGAAGACGCCGGGGAGGTCGTTAAGTCCACCGGCGACGACCCGGATCCGGATCCAGCGGGGGCCTGCGGCGCCGGGCCCGAAGGCGCCGGCGTCGTCGGAGCCGAAGCGCCCGACTGCGTCGGGGCCGAAGCCCCCGACCCGCTAGGGCACCCAGACGGGTCGGCTGGGCCCGGAGGTGCCGCGGAGCCCACCGGGGGAGTGAGGAACCTCATGACTCGATCTCCTCCAGCGTCGCGCGCGGCCCACGGACCAGAGGGTATGGGGCCAGGCGCGGCTCCTGCGTCTCCGACGGAGCCACGTGGGTGGTGTCACCTGAACCCCCGGCCGCGTCGTGCGAGCGTCGGGGGGAGTCGGAAGAGCGATGACGTCTCTTCGACTTCTTGTGCTTACCTGACGACTTCGACCCTGAGGAGTGATGTCGACTCCCGGAGCTATGGCGGCTCCGCTCCCGCGACCGGTCCCTCGACCTCCGTGCGGACCGGGACCTCTCTCGGCGCGGGGTCCACTGCCAGAGTTCGAGTCGCTTGCGGGACCGCTCCCGCCTAGCCTTCGAAGTCAGGGCCCGGCAGTCGGAACAGGTCCTATCGTCGTGGTCGACACCGAGACAGTGGAGACACCGACGGTGAGGGTCCGTGACCGACATCAGTCGGTCGCAATCCTCACAGTGCTTGAAACCTGCCATCCCTACCGGCACCGTTCAGAGTCGAAGACTCGAAAAGAGCGATCAAAAGAGATCAAAAAAGTTTAGTCAAAAAAGACTAAGGTACCACTTTTACCGGATCTGCGCTGCTGGTGCGGAAAAAAGAAGAACTGACGTCAGCACGCGGAGGCAGCGTCTAAGTACTCCGACGACGTCATCACTGCGCTGACGACGGAAGCTGAGCCGCAGATGACGCCTACTGACGCACAAGGGTACTGCTACGCAAAAATTTCCGGATCCAGTCTGACGCCTGGGGATATTCTAAGATAAGGAATCTATTACTAACGTGTCTCTTTCAGATATGCAGAAGCACATCAGTGCTGCGACTAAAGGAGCAAATCTGCAGATGAATACCTAGAGATGACTGAAACGCTTCCTTCCCGCTAACAACCTCAAACAGGCAGTACAGGCTCTAGTAATCCCTAGAGTATGGGAGTGTCGCTCTCTGTGGCCTTCCCAGAATGACGGCAGCCCGCTTAAACCCTTAATTAACGCATCCGCCAGACTCATCACAGGCTCCAAAAGAAACTGTCACATCTCCCATGACCTTGAGAAGAGATCCTCCAAAAATCCCGTCAGCTGCACCCACTGTCCTTTCAAGACCAATCACCGGTTCTGTTTCAGGACTTGTCTGCTCGCCCCCTGCAGAAGCGCAGAACCTTTAAACCTGTCACATCCCACCACCAGCAGCGTAACATTTCCTACAGCTGGGGCCACCCATTCCGTCTGGTTTTCAAACTGAACAATAAACTGTACCAGCTTCGCTCCTTGTCGGAAGCTTGCCACCTGTTGGGTATAGACCCCCCCCCGGCTGGAGAAAGGGAATCGGGGGACCGGGTGGGGGAAACGGATGATTCTAAGCCTCGGTGACGTATGCAAGGCAGGAGGCAGGAGGCGTTGTGTCAAGAAGCCCCCCACAGCTGTGATTTTGGAAGGCCAACGTGCTGCAATGGAGGCGGTCTCCTCTGATCTGACTTTGCCTCATCCTAGCTGAACTCAAGGACGGGTCGCAGCTATCTGGTTGTTTGTCTTTTGCTGGACCGATGGCGGGATGGGGGGCTATTGGGAAGTGTCTGAGCTATCCCATTGTACTATATTTCCAATCACCTACGGATGATGGACAATGTGTTTGAGTGCTGGGTTTCATGTTGGGGGGGGTTACTTTTCTGGGGCGGGGGGGGAGGGGGGAGTTTGAGGGGGTTACAGTGTTCCTTGTCCACCTTGCGCTTGGGGCCGAGATGGCCACGATATGCCTTGTCCCTTGGAAAGAGCTGATGATTTTGGTTTCTGCCTCAACAGCACTAGGGCGATTCTTCTGCATTCTATTGCTCCATAGATTAGATGCTGACCACAGACCTTAAAGTACTCACTTTAAATGTGAGGGGCTTGAATAACCCCGTAAAGCGCGAAGCGGTCCTCTCTTGCCTTGAGCACTCACAGGCTGACATCTGTCTCCTACAGGTGACACACCTTCTACAGAGGGACTGCCATCGTCTCCGGTCTCGGAAATTCCCATACCAGTTTCTCTCTTCAGGCACTACTAAAACAGCAGGGGTGGCCATTTTAGTGGCCCAGAGGTTTAAAGGGCGGGTTATACAGAAAGAGGCTGAGATTAAGGGAAGGCTATTGACATACAGGTTTGCGTTGGGGGACCACATGTTCATGGTGGGCTCAATCTATGCCCCTAATGAGGGTCAGGAGAAGTTTTTCCCCTCCGCCCTCGCCAATGCCACAGCCACTCCAGATCAGCATATCCTATTAGGTGGGGAGCTCAATTTGGTTTATGATAATTCTCTGGATAGGTATTGCCAGCGTTCATCACAAACTGGCGCCCTTTCTGCAGAAGGCCTATTCCATCTCCAAGACTTAGGTATCAAGGATCTATGGCGCAGCTTTCATCCCCAGGGTCGTGCATACTCATACTACTCTAATGCTCACAAAACAAACGTCCGCTTAGACTACATGGTGGCGACAACGGCAATGCATGCGCTCGAGGTGGAAATCGGAGTGGCTTCTCTCTCTGATCATGCCCCGGTGACAGCAGTGCTGGCGTTTCCACCATCCAGCGCGCGTAGCGGACCTGGCGCCTTAGGGAGACGTTGCTACACCGCAAAGAGGTAGTGCTAAAGATTCAGCGCGTCATCACGGAATACCTTGCCCACAATAGCAACACGGACACCTCCCTTGCAACACAATGGGCGGCACTGAAGGCAGTCCTCCGTGGGGAATTTATTGCAATCTCCGCGGCAGACAACGCTGAGCGTGGTCGCAAACGGTAAGAGCTCATTCAATGAACGAGGGAGTTAGAGCAAATGCACCAGTGCACAGGTGCTCCACGAATATGGAGGCAACTTAAGGCAGTGAGGCAACAATTGGCAGCCATCAATCAGGACAGGGCAGAGTTTGCCGCGTTGAGACTTCAGCATGCCTACTACACAGGTGGGGATAGGTGTGGGAAACTGCTTGCTCATAAATTGCGCGAAAAGCGACAGCAACAGAATGTCCGAGAAATTCTTCTGCCAGACGGTAAGAGTGTTTCAGACGACCCTGACATCGCGAGTGCTTTTAGTGCTTTCTACAACGACCTGTACACCAGCTCCCCCCTGGAGGATGTGGCTGGGGAGGCCTTCCTTGACTCTGTCCAGCTACCTACCCTTACGAAGGAGCAGGCCGACCACCTCGAGCGTGACATCCGCACAGAGGAGGTTATCTCTGCCATCTCGCGCCTTAAGGTGGCAAAGTCCCCTGGCCCGGATGGCTTCCCTGCGGCTTTTATTTATTTATTATTTATTTATTTTCAAAGTTTTATATAGCGCGAACAAGATCTTTGCAGATATCAGAGCGCTTTACAGAACAAGGGGTAAGGGAAACAAGGGAGCGATTAAACAAACTTTTGGGTACAAAATAGTAGTAGGTAGTATGTGAGTAGCAAAAGTAGGATAGCAATCAGATAAAACAAAAGTACAATTAGACAGTCAGATAAACAAAAAAATACAAAGTTGGTGCAATGTACTCGATATATCCAAAAAAAGAGTTCAAGTGAATTTAGCCATAAGGATGGCTTTTACTTCTTTCTTAAAAAATGCAGTGGAGGAGATAAGCCTTGTTTCTTAGACTTTTTGTGCGCAAGTCGCCCCCATTCTCACACAACTTTTTAATACCTTCTCGGAGCCCGGGGCGATACTGGGTGACCTCCTACGAGCTTCCATAGCCATCATCCCTAAACCGGGGAAAGATAAGTCGCAATGTGGAGCATACCACCCCATTTCGCTCTCAAATTATACACAGGGATATTTGAGGCACGGCTTGCACCCTACATGGGTGGATTGGTCGATCCAGGCCAAGTGGGATTTAACCCAGAGCGTCAAACCTCAGACAATACTAAGAGGGCCTTGCACCTTATCGAGAAGGCGACCCATACACTGAGGGGAATTTCTGTTGCTGGCCATTGACGCTGAAAAGGCGTTGAATAGGGTCCACTGGCCGTATCTTGAGAAAGTCCTAGAAAGGGCGGGTTTAGGTGCAAAGTTCTGCACTTATGTCATGAACTGTTACAAGTTTCCAACGGCCACGGTCCCCATTAATGGGTACACGTCTCCCTGATTTCCCATTGAGAGAGGCACTAGGCAGGGGTGCCCTTTGTCGCCCCTCCTCTTTGCCCTCTACATGGAGCAGTTGGCACAAAGGCTGCGGTGTAAACTCACGGGTGACGGGGATCAAATTCGGGAGCTATGTACATACTATCAGCCTCTACGCTGATGATGTCCTGATTTTGCTGGCCAACCCGCGTGACTCGCTACCTGCGTGCCTCGCGGATCTCAAACTTTTTGCTCAATGCTCTGGCTTTAAGGTTAATATGAGCAAATCTGTGGCGCTTGACCTGTCGCTGGAGAAGTCCACTAGAGAGTATTTGCAGAGCCTGTTCCCCCATCCAGTGGGCGGATGGGACTATCCCATATCTGGGGATTCAGCTGGCAGCCTCCCTCACTGACACGGTCAATGTTAATTATGCACTGCTGCAACGGAAAATCAGGCAGGAATTGGGGCGGTGGAAACATTCCCCAATATCATGGTTGGGTAGGATCGCTGCGGTCAAAATGACCGTTCTGCCTCAGATTTTATACCTGTTCCGCACTATTCCACTCCGGACCCCAACTGGCTGGATACAGCAAACTCAGTTGGAATTGGCCCAATTTATATGGAATGGGCGCAAGCCACGTCTAAAACTACGGCTAGCGATGCTCCCGCCGGAAGGAGGGGGAAAGGGAATGCCGGACCTTATGCTTTACTTCCAAGCGGCCCAATTGCGGCTTCTGGTGGAGTGGAGTAGGTGGGAGTCCGAGAAGCACTGGTTATTTCAAGACCAAGCAGTGGCGGGCAGACCTTTACAGGAACTTCTCCGAAAGCAACACCGGCCCCCCTAATCTATACGCGTCCTACATAACCAGGGTTCCCTTGGAGGTCTGGGACCAAACCAATATTAAACACGACTTCACCACTTTCCCGTTCCCGCCCTTGGTGGATAACCCGGACTTCACGCTGGGCATGAATTCGGCGGCATACGCGGGGTGGGGTGGCGGCCTGCTGGTTTCCGTTGCCTCTTCCATATGTACACACCGGAGGGAGTTAACCCCTTTACCCAGTCTTGGCAAACATATGGGATGCCGGAGTCGGAGAGACTGCAATACCTCCAAGTGCGACACTGGGCACTTAATGAACAGGTACACCCAGTAGCTGCTAGGCGTCTCTCAGCCTATGAACACTGGCTGATTACCCGTACAACAGACAAAAAACTAATTTCAGATTTATATAAAATGCTGCTGGCTAGGTACGCGCACACATATAGTGCTGGTAGAGCCCGCTGGGAGAAGGAGGTAGGTATAGAGCGCGGCATTCAGCGAATCACATGGGACTCACCGACACTCTTACCAAGATCGCGACCTATTGGTACTATACTCCCGAGCACCTCCATGCAATAGACCACACCAAAGACGTGACATGTTGGCGGGGTTGCGGTCAGGTGGGTACCCTGGTCCACTTGCTCTGGGACTGTGTTCACTTGCAGGCATACTGGAAGCGAATATTGGATGAGATAGATACGCATCTTGAGAAAGAGATACCGCGCCTTCCCTCATATGTCCTACTAGGTCTCCCGAATACCTTGATGTATCCCCTACGCTCCAGCAGAGGCAGCTTGATCGCTATTGCACTGGGTTCTGCAACACAGAACATACTCACACACTGGAGGACCGCACATGTTCCCATATTCAATGGCTGGCTCCATCGTTTATGGCACGTGCTTGGGATGGTGAAACTCTCATTGATGCTGGCTGGGAGGGAGCTAGATATGCAGAGCTGTGGCAGCCCTTTTTGTCCCTATTGGCCTCAGAGCTCCGGGAGGTCACATGCCCCCGCTATCTTAGGCTGTTGCGCGTCTCTGATACCGAACACAAGAAAACTGCTTGAGGGTTGTAGGAGCATGGATATGGTAGGTGGTGGTCTTGGAACACCGGTGGGGCGGGGGGATTGGGCAGGGCGGGGGGTGGTGTTTAGTTATTCTTATCCCAAGTTACGACGGATGGAAAACCCTTTTTGCAGCAGCTCAGATTGGCAACAGCATAGTTGAATTTGCTGGGACATTTTGATTCTGGTCTCTGCTAAGTGTACTTTGATGTAAAAGCTGTAACCAACGATCTTGTTCGTATGTGCTGCATTTCCTCACTAAAAAGATTTAATACTAAAGGAGCACGGTTTGTGTGCAGAAATAGCAATAATTGTGCTGAGCACAAGCGCGCCCTCCCGGCTCCACACGAAATCATAGGAAGCTTAAGTATAAAGAGAAGCTAAAAAAGGGAGAAGTTCGACACAGAGCAGGTGCGCAGGGAGACCTGCTGAAAGATCGTATTGCAGGGACAGCAGGGAAGTAATGCAAATGGGAA
Organism: Lissotriton helveticus; assembly: GCF_964261635.1. NCBI lineage: Eukaryota > Metazoa > Chordata > Amphibia > Caudata > Salamandridae > Lissotriton > Lissotriton helveticus. The sequence continues at coordinate 209,285,600 of NC_136069.1, forward strand.
AACTAACATGACTTGGCATGCTTTAAATTAGTTAGGTGATGTACCCAAGTAATTAGAAGGCTGAAAATACTTATGAATGATAGGGATTTTAGACAAAATCGAAATATGACGTGTGCTGTTTGGAGCTTTCATTCGGAAAGTTCTGACTTTAGTTACGACCGCAGACATTTTAGTAATGGTCACCATAATTCAGATATATATGTGTTTTAGATTATTTATGCACGATAAATAACCAATCTCTGTAAAATACCAATCATTTTGTGTAGCTACTGTTTTAGGGAACCAGGGTAGACTTCTGATTCATACACAAACCCTGCAGATAAGCTACTCTGACAGGGTTGTCCGACTCCTAACACTCACTGTCTAAAAGAGGACCTGCCGGTATTAAGCACTCTACAAAATCGCATTTAACATAACATAACATAACATAACATAACAGAGAGGAGCGAGACATGCCTGCCAGTTCTCCTTTCCTCCGAAGTTGGTACAACAGGTATATTTTCATTCAGGGCTAAGGTGATCTATCCAGGTGCAGCCCACAACGTGGGAGGTCCTTTACACTGTTATCTGTAAACATTAGTGAGATCCATTTATATCTGAACCACGACTATTTATTGTCAACACATCCTTGGGCGTACTTAGGCAGTTACTCGTATTGTTGAAACTCAAAGAAATGGCTGGGTCCCAGGTCGCCAGCCATGCTTTATACTCAAAAAAGCCTTTGACATGAAGGAGTGGAAATATATGGAGATGACTAAGACCTGGGAACGGGTCTAGCTGCTGTGTACGAATCCATCTGCAACAGACCACACCTAAAGGGGATTTCAGAACATATCTCATCACATAGACGTCAGTGTGACAATAACTCTCACGCAGGTGGCTTAACTCTAGTGTGTGAAGCCATAGGTTTATGACCAACAGGTTAATTTCTATAGGATTCCACATGCAAGCTCAATATAATGATGATTCCTCCTTCCCCATGATCTTGCAACAAATAAAGGAATTCAGAATGTATTTATTTATTTATTTATACAGGATTTATAATGCGCATGGCTGCCTCAGCGATGAGGCTTCCCAGCGCAACCAGAGACCAGAGAAGCACAGGGGAATACAACAAGCGACCTTTGTTAGATGGTGGGGAACAACCATGTCTTTACTGAGTTCCGGAACATCAGAAGATAGGATATGCCTCGGAAGTTAACTGGGAGGGAGTTCCAAAGTTTGGCCGCCAAAAAGCTAAACGAGCGCCCCCCCGCCCTAGCTTTCCTCACTCGAAGGAACAGCAGCCAGTCCGCAATTGGCGGATCTCAAAGCGCGCCCTGGCAGATAGGGCTTCAATCAGGGCTTTGTGCATCTAGATTTTATATACGAAGCACAGCACCTTAAAGTGAATGCGAGCTTCAATGGGCAACCAGTGCAACTTAGAGAGCACATGAGTCACCGATTGTGATCTATGAAGCGCTACTAGCATCCGTGCTGCCGCATTCTGGACCCTCTGGAGGCGTTTAATACTCGCTCTGTTTGCGCCCAGATATAACGCATTGCCGTAATCAAGCCACGCAAGAATGGAGGCTTGCAAGATGGTTTGACGCACTCCAGGAGGGAAGAAACCAAGCAAAGGTCTTAGACCTCTCAAAAGCCCGCAGCAACGGCCCTGGTCTGTTTCTCGAAGGTAAGACCAGTATTGAACCAAACTCCTAGGTTCTTCACCATCTTCTTCGGTAACGGAGCGGGTTTTAGATGTCAGGCCACCATTGCTCCGGCCACAGCTCCTGGTCTTTCCCATACAGAAGAATCTCGGATTTACTGGCATTTAACCTTCATCCAGTCCGAGATAACAGACAGGTCTTCTTTAAAGCTTTCCAGATTAGCCCGGCAGTTTTTGGAGAAGGAGATCACCAACTGGGTGTCATCGGCGTACGACACCAAGGATAACCCCCTACCTCTGGCCACCTCCGCCAGAAGTCCCACATAAAAAGATTGAATAGAAGCGGGCTCAGGATAGAGCCCTGCGGCACCCCCTGAGATAAAGCATGTTCCTGAGAGGGAAAAGGAGGTACTGACACTTGGAACGATCGCCCGTCCAGGAAGGAACGAATCCATTCCAGGGCAGCATCCCTGATTCCGATCGTCCAAAGGCGTTCAAGAAGGATTGCATGTGACACCGTATCAAACGCGGCACTAAGATCCAATAGGACCAATGCCGCCGAGTCTCCTGCATTCAACCGGCTTCGAATGGATTTCATAACAGCAAGGAGAGCTGATTCGGTGTTATGGCGGGGTCGAAACCCATGTTGGGAAGGGCCAAAGATGTTATGCATGTCAATATGTTTAGACAAGATAGATTTGACATGTGCCTCCACCACTTTTGCATAAAAGGGAGCTGAGATGTGGGACGATAGTTGCCAGGGTGCCGGATCCAGTGATGCCTTTTTTATGAGTGGGATCACTTTTGCATGCTTCCACGCCCTAGGGACGGAGGCCGATTTTAGTGACAGGTTAACCAATTCTAGCGCCACAGGAGAAATGAGTGGAAGAAGCTGATGAAATTGGGTCGCCGACATCGGATCTGCTGGCGAACCCGACTTAATTTTTGCACTTAAGGCCTCAAACTCCTGCAGCGACAGCAAAGGAAAAACCGACACACAGTTGTCCACCCTCGAGTCAGTCCCTGTCGGCACAGCATTCTCTGTGGGGGCAGTCCCAATGGAGAAGCCCTGATAGATCAATTCCACTTTCTTCACAAATTGGAGTGCTAAGTCTTCGCAGTGATGGTATGACGCTACGGGAGAAAGATTGGTCATACCTGCACTCTTCAAGTTCTTAAGCAAAGTGAAAATGGTCTTGGTGGGATTAGAGCTGCCCATGATTTTATTGGCAACAAACTCTGCCCGCGTTTTGCGGATGAGTTTGTGATAGTCTTTGACTGCCTTTCGATACATTGCTTTGGCGGAATAATCATAGGAGCGGCGCCAGGCACGTTCTAGTTGTTTACAACCCTTCTTTGCCTGGGTTAAAAGGTCAGTGAACCATGGATTATATGGCCCACGACCCTTTCCACCCCGCTTAGCTGGAATACAGCTATCCAGACCGGCTACCAGCCAATCGTGAAAAACCACATACGCCCCCTCAATATCAGTCGTGAACTGGGGGCTGTGCTCCGCTAACCAGGTAGCGAGCATCTCCTGGTCGAACTTCTGCCAAGGCCGTTTTACCACCGTGACTGGGCGAACCACATCAACTGTACCCTGCCACAGTAGAGAGAATGGAATTACTGAGTGGTCTGTCCATGTTAGTGGAACTGGAGAGGAGATTTTTAGACAGCCAAGATTGGAAAAAATTGGATCGAGCAAATGCCCAGCCACATGAGTGCCTCCTGCGACCAATTGCGGAAGCTGAAAAGCTTCCAGGTCCGCAAAGGAAGTTGTCAATCTCAGCCTTTCCTTCCAGCTCGAGATGCAAATTCAGATCCCCTAAAATGGTAAAGTTGGCCGCTTTGAAGGCCACCTGTCCAACTTTAGTTACTAGGTCCTCACGAAAATTTCCGGAGGGCCCAGGGGGTCTGTAGATCAATAGGCCAGACATTGTCAGGTTGCTACTAAACTTTATTTTAAACAGTGCACTCTCACAATCTGCTATTTCTTCCTTAACCAGGCTAATAGCGTAGGCAACTTTAGCTACCACCGCAATGCCACCCCCCCTTTCCCCTTCTCTATTAATGTTATGTAGGATGTACCCATCTGGGAGGGCTAATCCTGGCTCCGCCACTATATTCTGGGTAATCCAGGTTTCAGTAAGAAAGAGGGCGTCTGGGCTCTCATCCATTAATAAGTCAAATACCTCGGCATAATGACTCACCAAAGAGCGACAGTTGAGGCTAAGAAATTTGAACTCGGTACAGCTAGATGAGCAAAAAGAATGCTCCTCAGAGTCCACCTTGAAAGTGCAATATTTGCACGCAAAAGTCGGCTCTTGAAAGGCCCACGGTGCTGATGGGCACTGTCCACAAGTTGTTCACAAGTATATCTGCGGGAATCACCTATATTAGATGCGGGGGTTCTGGCAACTGGCGACAGCCCGGCGCGGACGGGCGCAGACGGGCTTGCCTTAGGCGTGCCCGCTGCGCGGGCGCCTGAACCTCCTCATTTGTAGTAAAGCAAAGAGGTGGCCAAGCAGGCGAGGCAGCTGGCACTAGTCCGCTAAACTCGTCTATTCCACCCCAAGATGGCGGCCACAACTCCCCCATTGCCCCAAACAGCATTTCCTCAGAAGCAACAAAGAAAAAATGCGGTTTTAAGAGCGCGGCGAAATAAGGTAGGAGAAATAAACTAATATAACGCACAATTTAAAACAGATCGCAGCGTAATATAAAAATAGCAACAGAGCGCGAAGTGAAGCTCCCGACTCACGCCTCAGGAGTCTGGATTCAGGTGTACACAGGGTAAATCAATTTTCTACCAACTTGTCAGTTATCCATTACATATGGCAGTCTACACTTCTAAGAACTATGGCAACTTGGACATTTAAATAGCTAGAGACATGGGCAAGTGCTGATAAGAAACAGTGGTATGAGTGTAAGATTGCAGGAGTCACAAAGACAAGTGTTAAATTTAGGCGACTTTTGGAGGCTTTGGGGCCAGGTATTGTTATTCCACAACATAAATCTATGTCATGCAAAACATGCCTCTTGGATTTTTTTTAAATGTATTTCTTTTTGCACTTCTCCCTATGAACATAACTATCGCTGACCTTTACGGTAAACTTGAAGGGCATATTTACTAGATAAATGCCAAAAAGGATTACGGCAGACATCTGGTTCCCCAGCACTTGACCAGTGTCTGGAATTCAGTTACATATGGGTGCTCAATGTCAAGTAGTCTGCCTTCACTAGCAGTTTTCACTTTCCTCCCACTCTCAACGTTACTCTTTAACATGATAAACAATATAGCTGATGCTTGTGTTGCATAATAAAGCAAAAGTGGAAGTCATGCCAAATAGACTAACGCCTAAACATGGATTTATGGCTCCTATTCGTGACTAAATTGTGCTCCCACTCTCTGCTTACAGTGGCAATAATCTATGTATAAAAAAGTATATGATGCTTCCTCATTCAACTTACAACACCTTGTGCAATACCTATTGCAATCCTACAGTGAGAATTATAGTCTCCCCTCGTATCCACACATTTCTTAAAGGTATTCCCCAGCTATATAAATTAATACTCCCTCCCTCGATCAGTCAGTTCTGCACATCTCTAGACCCAACTAGCCCAATTCTTAATTCAGCTTAATATTGTTTCGGTTAGTTCACTACCCCCAAGCCTATTATGTTGAAGTTCCTGCCTCCACTAAGAAACCATTTGTCCTCCTAACTCTCAAGGTTTTTTTCTATTTTGTTTTCCAGGATTACTGCATACAACAATTCTTAGTCTTAGAGACGCAGATTGCTAGTTTCGCAGCTGTGATTATGGTCTGACTCAATAAGATTGAAGGTCATGATGAGGGAAACCTATTTAGCTCATTTAATTGATTAAAAGAAGTGGTCTCAAGATGGATGAAAACAAGTGGCCTCAAGAGAACATTGACTGGCCTTAGATTGAGGGATGCTCCTCTTTGGGTCAAGTTACACTGTAGTATTCTGTGCGATGTCAGGAATGTTTATGGCATGAGTTTTACTATAGCCTTACAGCCCGCTGCTGAGGGCTATACCGGTTGTTAAAGGCCCTTAACTCGAGTAACGAACGAGAGGGCCTTTAACAACCACTATTGCCCGAGGCAGAAGGACTATAAGGCTAGTAGAATGAACATTCCACACACTGAGGATAGAATATTCTACATTAGGCTGGGAGAAACATGAAAGCACACATTGGAATGTTGGAGCTCCGGGCTTATACTGGCCATTATAAGACTGGATCTACTCTATTGTCTTCAATAGGGCGCGCAACATTCCAATGTTCTAATATAGATTGTTGTACGTGAGCTACGTTGTGAGCAGCAGTTAGGTAGAGACTTGACCAGTGAAGGCTGCGCTGTTAGTGTTCTCTGAATATTATTGAATACAAGTATTTAAGCTTGATATGGAGATTAATCACTACTCAGGCTTCGAAAAATTATCTCCCTCAGCCCTGTGAGTTGCTTGGGATTCCAATACCTGTCACTAATCGAGCTAAACGTTAGGTGACATTTAGTATGTAGAACTGAACTTTGAAGCTCACATCACCTCCGTAGTATGTTCAATTTTATTCAGCCTACAACAATTAACTTAGACATTGCTCTATATTCAAAACAAAATATCAGAGCTGGAAAACTGACTAATTCAAAGCTGGATTAAGTCAATACTGTAATCAGTGGGCTTCCAAAAACATAGCATATTAGACTTAGGGAGGAGATAAGGCCTAGTAGTTAGAGCTGCTGGCTTTGGAACATGAGGAACCAGGTGAGACTCCCAATCTGCCTGGGTCTAAAAAGAAAAGGAAATATGTAAAGGTTCTATCTGGTTCTGCTGTAAAGCATTCTAATGCCCTTGGTCCAGGTAAAAACCAAAAAAAAGAAAATAAATATATACAAATAAAATGCAGCAACATGTCCAAACATGGCAACAAGCTCTTTTCTCAAAATAGGGAACCTTGAACAATTCTCTACAGGCATCAATAGACTGAATTGGCTATCTGTACAAAAGCACATTTTCTCGAAAATGGCATGCCTTCTTTTCAAATTGGAACTAATGGGACCCATAGGATAGTTGGGCCGCTAAAAATATACACACACTTGCTGGTAGCTGTTCATCATAGAACACATTGCATCTCCAGGACTGAGGTATGTACCACTGTGCACTCTTGCATCTGTGCCCACAGGTAGTAAAAGTAAATGCAGTGTGTGAGCATAGTAAAATTGCATAGCAAAGCGTGCGTCATGCTTTCAGCAGCGCAGTTAAGAGAGCTGCAAGCATGTATGTACAGTTACTTTGGTTACTTAAGTGTAACAAAGCTGGGTCTGACTTTCGAATTACAGTCAGAGTCTCAGCAGGTGAATGGTATCAACGGGCTTTGCCTGGACAGACATTATACAAGTTCTGCACCACAACTTCTGCTGTGCCATGTACGGGCATCAACACAACAACGGATATGCTAGTACGCAAACTACTGTTTTTTTTTTTTAGATTTCATGAAAGTCTCAATTAGCATGTGTGTGTTCCTTCGTGCCAATGTTTGAGAGACTACGAGCCAGAGACTGTCTATAAGAGTCTGTGCCTTTCTCAGTATCCCCTTGGAAGCCTTTCCGTGCACTAGTTGCAATTTATAAACGGTCACTATTCCTGGGAACTCAAACACTAATAGCAAATTAAAGCATCAAGTAGTCACATTGACTGAATGACTGAATCTCTATTCCTCTTCATATCAATAGATCTCAAACGGTGGCTCACGATGCATTTGTTTCCCCGCTTTTTCACTCCTATATGGAGTCCCGCAGGGTTCATCGTTGAGCCCCATGCTTCTTAACCTGTATGTCACACTCCCCTTGCTAAGCTAATGGGAAAATACGGTTTCATCATGGTGTCCTTTGCGGATGACACACAGATCATTGCGTTAATCAACAGCCCGTCCACTTATACTGCATCCCGTTTCAAAGACTGGATGGGCCACAAAGGAAAATGGATGCATGATAACGGTTTAAAACTTAATACATCAAAAATTTAAGTTTTGCTCTTTGGCAACCCGTCCCTGATTTGGTCAGACAGTTGGTGGACCAATCACATGGGCCCCCTTCCAACACCTGCTAACAAGGTAAAAAATCTCGGGGTTTTCTTCGACACTAAGCTGTCCTTTGAAACTCAGATTAATCATACCACAGTGGCATGCTTTTTTATTTCCAAAATATTGAAAAAAGTACTTCGGTTAATCCCATTTGAGCCAAGGAAAACAGTGGTCACAGCGTTAATTGCATCTAGGCTGGACTACTGTAACACCCTGTTTACCAGTGCGAACAAGCGCAGCATACACACACTTAAGATTACTCAAAACGCTGCAGCAAGAGTCCTGTTTGGGCTCCCTCACTATGATTTGGTCTCCGGGGATCTCACGGAACTACACAGGTTGCCCATCAGCAAACGTATTCAATTCAAAGCGTCATGCATAGCTTTTAAAACTAGACTTGGCCTTGGTCCATGGCAACTCTCGTAATTTTTAAAATCGTACACTCCAGCCAGACCACTCAGATGGTCAGATAGTGGTAATTTGATTATCCCCAAGGCACACAAAGTAAAATGGGGAGGAAAAAGCTTTGCCTACACCACCACCAAACTCTTGAATTGTCTTTCTATATCCCTAAAAAAAGAATCCAATTTGCTTAAATTCAGGAAGGGTTTAGAAACCTGGCCATATTAGGGCACCTCTGCTATAATACCTCTGCCTGTATGCTGATTAAGCGCCTAGACATTTCCGGGTATATGCAGCGCTATACAAATTCTTCATTTAATTTCATTTCATCATGAATTCTTCATTTAATTTCATTTCATCATGTGCTATAATATTCTGTGAAATGTTTCAATCTATGAATGTTGGAAAGTTTGCAAAATATAGGACTCACAAGCAAGTAGGGAAAAATAATTAATTTGCAGAAAAAGGTGTGTTGTGGCCAAGAATCTCAAATTGCGCAAGCATTATTCAATGTTGGACCGGCATGGTGGCTTGAAGATAGCAGCAAAATGGCAGCCCATTACTTGACTGCTTACCACTAACTCAAACGAATTAACTAAATCAATGTAACCTCCACTCTAATAAACTGTAATTTGGAACAGAACGGCAGGGCTGGATTAATCAAGAAAAAAAGGAAACAGAGAAGTTAAGGCTTAGCAACTTTAAAAGAGGGAGAAATAAATTAACTTCGGGTTTAAAAATGTATCTGCAATATCTCCATAAAAGTGAAAGCAACATTTCAGTTTGGATAACAGGGTACACTTTACTAGTGATAGTGAAAAAACTGTCTCCGCAAAAGAACATTTATTTATGAGGGTATTAAAAGAGCTACTGAAATACTTAATTAAATCTCATTTTTAGTTTTTAAATTGATACATATGTGGACATCACACAGATTACCTGCTACACACCACTGTCGAGTAAGGAGAAGTTACAGCTGTTGTTCACCAAGTTAGCAGGGAGTATTGGGTGCAAGGAATATCCCTTTGGGAACCTCATAATTGGCGCACAATTCTTGCACCTCAAAGTCTTTACAGCTTTTGCTCAAACAATATGATGCATTGTAAGTTCTACAATTCCAAAAGATTCTTATTTTCGTAAATATGGAAAATCACAAGAAACCATGTCTATTAGTATTACAAAATTTTCTGGTAACGAAGACTGTAGCGGATGAGGGCATCATTCAAAGCTACAATTCAACAAACTAGAAAGTGATATGCTTTGGTGGGAAAAAACGAATCTATGCATTCATAGTATTCATTATCCTGCTCCTCTACCAACAGTATTTTGCAATCCTATCACTCACATTGTACCAAAGCACTTAAGATGTTTTTAGGATGTATGTGTTTAAATATATTTACAAAGTGTGTCATATAGAAGTTCTTATATCCCAAAAGAGAACTACTCTGACCCATGGGGACGTTTTCATTAGTTACAACTGTGTCCAAATCAAAATTCCAATAAATAATCCAATGTTATGAATAGGTACAATAGTACAAATATTCTGAAATCAATGCTATGAGAACCAATTGTAAAGAGATTCTAAACTGCAAGATACACCACATTCTAGTACATATGAACATCGACGTAACTATAGTTTGAGGCGAAATACTTATAGGCTTACCCTCCATGGCACACAAGGGGTTACAATCTTAAGAGGCACACATGAATGAGATCAGAATTCAACAGGACACTTTAAGAAGAGAGTTGAACCAGAAATTACCAATAAGCTGCTCAGAGTACTAATATTCTTGCTGTTACTGTACAGAGAGGTAACTGTAAAAAAGAACTAAAAACGGAACAGATGCTAGTGGAAAGGACACAGCCAGAAGATTATAGACTAAAAGTAGACCAAAAGGAAAATCACAAAGCATGTCAATCCTGGAAGTTGATCTACGATACCACAATATACAGTTCAACAGAGCAATAATGTTCTGAGAACTATTGGGGACTATTAAAACAATATCTCTCGACACATACCTCCAGTGCAGCCGTGAGTAAAAAAGCACTGGTGCAGGTATCAACTAAGAAACCCACAACAGTAACATAACCGTCTCAATAATTATTTATAACAAAAATAGGTCCACTCATACATATTACACCCGTGTTAACGTATCAGACCCATTTTCCAACTTGATAGAGGATAGTATCCCGGGTGGTTTATCAGCAGTGAATGTGAGCAGTCTAGCTATAATGATTCTTTCTTACTGTCCGTTATGTTAATTAAACTATCTCAGCTGAAAACCACAGTTAATTGACTAATTATCAGGAGTAGGCTGTCCATCCTGGTGAACAAGAACAGGTTAATGACCTTCAGGGTCCACCTTACCTGGTACAAACTATCTAGCCACATATTCCTTACCTTATACTTATAATATTCATCCCCCAGAAGTCAGACTGGATATGGAAATTTGCAGTACCTCTATGCATCGGTAGGTGGCAACATAAGACTGGAAGGGATGTGTGTAATGCCTATGTTGGCACCACCCCTCACCAGAAGCACAGGCCCATGACCGAATGCTGATGGAGCAATGTTTAGAGACTAAGGGCATACAAGGGTCACCCTATTTAGAGAAATCGGTTCACAGAGTGGGGGGATGGGAAAGTAAATAAGGAATCGGTGGCTAGATAGTCTCCAACAGAGAAAAAGCAACCAAAGGTAAGTAACTTCATCTTAAAGAGACTTCTACTTGCAGATTCTTTACCTTAGAATTGATACCCAAGTAATATCTCACCAGAGGTGGGTCTGCAAACAGATTTAGACTACAAAGCCCAGGGAGACCGAACGGGCAAAGTGCCCATCACGACAGACCTGACTGTCCAGGCAGTAGTGCTTGGTAAACGTGGGCATAAGCGCCCATGTCGCAGCCTGACAGATCTAGGACAGATCTCCGCAAGCTAACACAGTGGTCTCAGCCTTTGCACTGGTGGAATGAGCATACAAGCCCTTTCTCAGGACATGGCTTTTTGGGCAGTACATAGCAGATTTTAATGCAGGGCACAATTCATCATGAGATTGCCATTTCCTGCACGGTCTTTCGTTTCTTTGCCCCAACGAACCTTACGTGGTGTTGATCATCCACCCATAACGCTTTGGTACGAACGATGTAGAAAAAAAATGTTCTTTTTGGGCCAGGCGGTGGACTCTCTCCTCTTTAGAAGGGTGAGGAGGAGCAAAGAAGGTTGGCAGAGTAATTCTCTGACCTACATCAGGGGTGTAACACAGGCCCCCGCAGCCCCAACGGTGTGGGGTGCCCCCGAGCTGCAGCTCCGTGTACAGGGCGGGGGGGGCTCAAATTTCGTTAAGCCACTGGCCACCATACACAAGGAGATGATGGATGGAGCGCTGAAACTTCACCACACTCACCTCCAGGCACAGATCTGGGTTGAATCCATCATCGTTCTTTAGCTCACTTCGCCACCTCAGTTCAGACGCCTGTGGGCAAACTGGATGGGTATATGAAAGTAGGCATCATGCAAGTCTAGCGCTACCATCCAGTAGCCAGGGCCAGGGCAGACAGGACCTAGACCAACGTGAGAATCTTGAATTTCTGCTTCTTCAGAAGTTGAGAGGGCGCGCAGGTCTAAAAGAGGGGGAGTCCTCCATACTTCTTGGGCACCAGAAAGTAGCATGATTAGCAATCAACACCTACTTCAGATGCCAGCGCCCTCTTGGTGGCTCCTTTAGCCTAAAAAGCCTGCACCTCCTGACAGAGTAGAGAGAGGTGCTCCTCCCTCAGCCGGTTTGAGGATGGTGGTCCTCCCTCAGCCGGTTTGAGGATGGTGGCATGGGTGGTGGGGTTTCCACAAAAGGGTTGAGTAACCCCGCAGAACCATCTAAAGTCCCCACAGGAGCCCCTGTGGAGGGTTTGGCCCATGACCCGAGCAGGCCATCTTCATTAAAAGTGAGGAGAATATCTGTGAGGACGACTTCCAGATGAAGCACCTCTGTAAAGATGTACGTCTTGACTGCCACATATAGCAGCAAAAGGTTGAGGCCCTCAGCTACCCTCCTCCGCACCATGGCAAAGGAAGGCCCTTCTTCTGCAGCCAAACTAGGGGTGATGACTAAGTCAGTGTCTGGCAAGGTGCCCAGACGACAGCAAAGTGCCAGTTCTGCATACCAGTTGTCTTTGGGCTCTTCAAGGGGTTATGGTACCCATAAAGATCCTCAGATTCTCCCCAATCATACTCCTCATAGGGCCTGTCTAAAAACGAAGCCCCCAGCCCTGACTCAGAAGGTCGAGCTCTGGCTGGCCCCCAGAATGTACATCGGGTGATGCCAGTCCAGCTCCTTATCTGAGTTGAGTATGATAATAGGGGTTGGTGGCACCGCTGGAAACAACGTCACTGGGAAAGGCTCAGGGGAAAGTCGCAGTCTCGCGTCCGGAGCCGGTTTAGATCCAAGACAGGATGCAGGGGTCCCATCTGGTGCACAGGGCAAACTCGCTGCTGAAAATCCAGTGGTGGCACCCGCCCATCCCATGGGACCTAAAAGCACTTCAGAGGGGTTGTCCCACTGAAATATGAGGTGCATGGACTCTTAAAACTCTCTTAGTCGGACGGGGGTCACTCCGCCTCGGAAAAATTAGTGGAGACACCCACACACACGCACCACAGCTGCCGTGTGGGGGCGGGGCCTAGAATGGTGGCACTATTACTGCACTTTGCCACCAATGACTAAGTCAAAAAGGAATTGGACTTCTAAGATTTTGTTCGTTATTGTGAGATTTACCCAACGACTCTAAGGGTGATGATAAGTGTCAGGACCTTAAGCGATCGCTCAGGCAGCAGCTTGCGATTCATGGCACAACAGTCTTCACAGGCCTTGGAGTCGTGGCCCGGCACTAGATGCACAAAATGAACAGTGAATTACTACTCTTCAATGTTAGCACACCAAAATCTTTTCATATTAAAAAAAGAACACACACTCAGCACAGGTTCCTACTTTAAGCAGCAGTTAACACGAAATCACAAACCTATTTCCACCTAGAACATTTGTAAAGCTAATTTGTACAGCAAATGTTTGTGGGTGGTTATGCACATTCATGATACTTCTGGGAAAACATGGTATTATTGGGTAGAAACTAATACACTTCCATGAGGTTGTTTCTATGAATTTCCAATTAATAAAAAGTTCAGATCAGTAGAAGAGGGAAAACAAGCAAAATCAAAGGTTCTACACAGTATATGCAAATCATATTCAAACACTGATTTAGTTAAAATATGAGTGTCCACACAACAATTATCAAAAGTAGATTGCCAGCAGTATTAGAACTTGCCACAGCTGCTAGAGAATGAGTTCTCAATACCTTCAGGGATGCACTCTATGTCCAGTAAAAAGAATATACAACACAACCTGCAAATCAATGGAATTTAAAATCAACAGCAAACAGCCACTAAAAGATTAGGTTATAATGCCTACTGGTGGACAACCAACAAGTTTCACTTCAAGCTCGCATTTGACAATCCTTTAAAACATAAACATATGGTAGTCTTTAAGGCAAGGTAGGAATACACAACTACATTAGGGAAAAGCGGCAGATCAGGTAAAAACAAGCTGATAAGAAATCTTGCAGCTTGTTAGTTCATATTACCAAACCCTAAACAAGTACTGCATTCCAGGGGTGAATTTTTGAATTGCAGACACAGGGCCTTATTTAAAGTTTGGATGACAAGATATTGTGTAAAAATGTGGTGGACATCCCATCCGCTGTATGAAAAGTGTGATAGGTTACAATACGCTTGTAATACGAAAAACAAGATATTCGCCACATTTGCTACGGACTAACTCTAAATAAGGCCCATAGTTTTAAAATACTCACTGGGATCTGAGCACCAGATCATTTTGCAACACTGCTCAGTTGTTACCAGTTACAATTGGTTGAATGATGGAACAACTACCACTTGAACAACTACAGTCTAAACGACGACTCCTAAACCACTACTTAGTCTAAACCACTAAAGTTTTAACAACTATCTTTTACAACTACTACGCCTTTACCACGATTGCCTTTACCCCATTAATGTATCTATTTTACAGGTAATTCTAAACCCATATTTATTTATGTATATATATATAGAATGGGTTTGTCTGTACCTGTAAAAAAACGTAAATTTCGTGGTAAAGGCATGTATGATAAAGACATGCGTTGTAAAATTAATATTGATCAGTGTTAACACTATATATATATATATAGGACGCCGACGAGCTATTAGATCTCAGTTTGGGTATGCCGGGGTTTTCTCTACCTCACATTATTTTTGGATGATCAGCGGGTGTTCGGGATAGTGTCAACAATAAGCGGCGCAGCAGACTGAATTTTGTCCATAATACTACGCACGCCAACTGTGAAAATCATTAGTAAATTGTCAGCGTTTTAGTAATGTCGACATCAGCAGACGCGCCACGGGCCAGGGAAGCTGTAGCAGATGCATTATTTTTACATCTACCTGAAGTGAATACAGTGCAAAGTGGGGGAGGGAAAAGAAGAGCCTAGAAATAACAAAGAAGTGGGTAGAGTACCTCGAGGACTCAGTACTCATTGCGCCATCATTCGAGAAGCCAAATCCATTAATGTTAAAGGAATGCGCCAATAATAATCTGTAAGCATTCAAGAACATGGTATCGATCTTAATTAAGTATGCAGAGATCGATAGGTAAGAATTAATCAAGGAAATTGACAAACTCAATGAAATATTGGATGCCCACAACCAGAAAGAGCTTATTAAAAAAGGTCGGGATGATATTGACATAAGACTAAAAAAGCACGAGGAAACTATTAAAGCAAGAAAAATTTGAAGTTCGCTCGTGATAAAAATGATTACAAGACGGGGTGAGTATTCACATTTTCAAAAAAATTTAACAGTGCAAAAAGAAATGCTTTGAGCCCTGAAAACAACAAGTGTCACTACAGACCAAGTCAATATTAATCCATCAAGTTCAGAGGCCAGTTCACCAAGTAGCAATTATGAGTCAGACGACAGTATGTCAAATAACCAAATAATGAAATTACCAACTGACTACACACACCATCAGAGGAATTGGGGTTTGTCATAGA
This sequence comes from Lissotriton helveticus, assembly GCF_964261635.1. Taxonomy (NCBI): domain Eukaryota; kingdom Metazoa; phylum Chordata; class Amphibia; order Caudata; family Salamandridae; genus Lissotriton; species Lissotriton helveticus. The sequence goes on from NC_136069.1 coordinate 209,300,855, forward strand.
AGATCGGCGCCACACACTTCGTTTGTACAATCCGACAAAGAAAAACGGTGAGGCATCAACATCCACCGAAAGCAAAGGCGAAAAGCCCAGAGGTAGAGGAGGCAGGGGCAGGAAATGACCCCAGCAATAAGTGAATCCAAGTCATCTGATAAAACAGTGATTAATCTTTCTGATGTCGAACTTACAACTGCAGAACTCCAGCTTCAATCTTTGGGTTTGTCATTTTGTCCAGGGAATAACTTCAAATACCCCCCAATCACGGGTAGAGGTGTTTAAATTCATCCGGAAATTGAAACTCATGAAACACTTTAAACTCAACAAAGTTAATGAAACAGCAAATAAGTCAAATGAGTATGACAGAGGAAGAATATGTACAAGTTTCTGATCTTCCCCTATTAAGATCAATGCATGCATTAGCACGAGAAGATGATATCACCACCTAGTCTACACAACAAGATCTGTCTGATCTAGGTATGCAGTACAATTATAATGATCCAACCCCCTTTCGACCATCATCAGTCTTTATGCCTTTGATGCCAAAAGATGCCATTGACGTATTTAGTGATCGAGTTGTGGAAGACTTAAAACAACTAAATAGAACTGTACTGCAGAAAGAGAAACAACGAAGATACCAAGAAAGACAATATTCTACACTAATGCGAAAATTACAAAGAAATGACATCATCATAAATAAATCTGATAAAGGGGGCAATATAGTACTCTGGCCTCGCAATTTATATATGCAGGAAGCGGAAAAATACCTAGGAGATTCAGAGTGCTATAGGAAAGCTGCATTTAATGATCTTAAAAGCATCAAGGAATCCGTTTTTAAAGAACTTTCCCAAAGGAAAATAATGGGTCTCCTCAGCAAAAATGAATTTGGTTTAAAAAAAAATGACTTTCCTACTACACCAGTACTGTATTTTATCCCTAAGGTGCACAAGAACACAACTCCAGTACCGGGAAGGCCCATAATATCGGCACAAAAGGGATTAATGGAACATAATAATAATAATAAATAATAATCCTGAATTTATACAGCGCCTGGTTACACTAACCAGTGTGTCCCCGCACTAGTTGCTTGACCCACGACCAACACACTATATCATTTCCTCCCAGCATGACCCAGTGGAACTAGTGCCTAGGGAATAGGTGGGTTTTCAGTTCTTTACGGAAAACCACCTCAAAGCTTCAACACGAAGCCTATGGGGGAGGGCATTCCAGTGCCTAGCAGCCACAAAACGGAAGGATCTACCTCCCATTCTTGCTCTTCTAATTTTAGGGACAGACATCATACCAGCCCCTTGTGATCGTAGCAGCCGAGTCGGGGTGTAAGAGGTTAACAGATTACGGAGAAAGCAAGGGCCTTTCCCCTGTGCTATTCTGTGTTAGCTATTCTGTGACTAACACAGAGAGCTTTAAATAAAACACGCTCCCTAATAGGCAACCAGTGCAGCGATTCCAAAGCTATTTTTGAGGCGGCTCTTTTAGGCAGCATCAACATCAGGCGGGCGGCCGCATTCTGGATACATTGTAATCTCTGGAGACATTTCACTTTGGCTCCTAAATAAAGGACATTCCCATAGTCCAGCCTGGAGGTAACCAAAGCATGAACTAAGGCCTTCCTAGCTGTCATAGGGAGCAGATCCAAAGTTTCTAAGACTGCGCAGGATGCCGAAACAGATCCCGGCCACCCGTCTAGTGTGATACTCATAGGATATCTTAGAGTCAATCCAGACTCCAAGATTCTTAACTTGATCTTTAGGCACAGGTAGAGGACCCAGAGACTGACGGAGTCTTGCCCACAATCAGCACCTCTGTTTTATCGCCGTTCAGTCTGAGACAAGTGTCGGCCATCCATCCAGCGAGGTCTTGGAGACAAGATGCAAAATTGCTGGCTGCGCACTCAGCGGGCTGTGCCAAAGCCACAACCAGCTGCGTGTCATCTGCGTAAGTCACCACTTCCACCCCATATTGCTCAGTTATTAGCGCCACATATAGATTAAAAAGGGTGGGGCTCAGGCTGGAACCTTGCGGGACCCCCTGATCCTGGCTAATAGCCATAGACCTATGGGGACCTTGCTCAACACGAAAACTGCGCTTGTGGAGAAATGATTCCAGCCAGTCCCATGCCTACCACACCACCCTTCCTTAGACACTGCAGCAAGGTGTGATGCGTCACAGTGTCAAACGCGGCACTGAGATCAAGAAGAATCAGTGCCGCGGTCTGACTCATCCACATGTCTCCGCAAGGCCTCTGTGGAGAAGAGCAAAGCTGATTCCGTGGAGTGCCAGGCACGGAAGCCAGACTGTGATGGATGTAGGAGCCTATGGGTTTCAATATGATCTGCCAGTTGCTGGTTAACCAGCTTTTCAGCTATTTTAGCAAAATATAGGAGGAGCGATATGGGTCGCAGATTGCTCCGCTGATCCATACTAATCTGTGGCTTTTTCTTTAGAGGAAGATCCACCGCTTCTTTCCAAGTTAGCGGCACCGTACCAGATCCAAAAGACAGCTCAAACAGGTGTCTAATGTACGGTGCTAAGATCTCAAAGTTACCTCTCAGGATTTTAGCTGGAGCGGGATCTTTAGGTGAGCCGGATTTCACGCCCCTTGCTACTTTAAGCAGCAGGTCAGCGTCTAGGACCCTGAACACCTTCAGACAATCTTCTTCCATCCTATGTCCAAATACGTCGACTAGTTCCTTCATGATTATGTAGAGGCGTTACCATCGTTCATAGGAGACACTGGGCACTTCCTATCAAAAATACAGACAATGGAGTGGCAACAAGAATATGTCTTACTGGTTATGGACATAAATTCCCTCTATACCAGCATACAACATACTGATGGTATAGCAGTGACTAAGCATTTTTTTATCTAAACGGGATTGCAAATACTATCAGCACAGTAATATGCTTTTAAGTATGATCAGTTTACGCCTGAACAATAACTATATTATTTTCAACAAAGAAGTGCATCAACAGCTACGTGGGGTGGCAATGGGGGCATGCTTTTCTCCCAGCTATGCGTGTCTTCATGTTGGCTGGTGGGAGGAGCGCGTCCTCAAAACCACCCATGGGAAACTGTTTGATGCACATGTCAGGCAGTGGTGGCGTTTTATCGATGGCGTGTGTCATTTGGGAGGGGTCTATTGAATCCGCATATGATTTAGTTACAGAGATTAACAACAATTAGTTGAATCTAATATTTACAGTCGAGGCAAGTATAGACAGAGTACAATTTCTAGATGTGGAGATTTATATTCATGTAAATGCTATTCACACTAAATGATATAGAAAGAGCAC